>NC_060170.1:23437741-23443904 GCF_021292245.1 Micropterus dolomieu | reverse complement strand
AAAGTGGCCTGAAAGATCATTCAATACGATTTAAAAATCAGTTCAGTCTAGAAAAACTATTTGAAATAAAGTCCACAGCGTGGTTCATTACAGCGTTGATAAAGACAGCTTCCTACCTTGTGATCAGGTTAGCAAACTCTTCCGGAAAGCTTCAAGTCTTCAGACGGCGACAGGTAAACAAAGATGCTCAGCTGTAGCTGTCAGAGGCTTCCGATCACCGCACTTTATATACAAGCTGCCTCAGCTGTTCAACACAACGCCCCCTTTACTTCACATTCGTTTTCCGTACTTGCCTTCATAACTTTCGGTTTCTATTCTCCTAACATGACACAGATGTTATCCTCCATGTAATGTTGCAATCGTTCCTAACACTGCCCAAAGGCAAGTTTATGAGTTTCCCAGCTAATGATCCAGTTTTGTATAACAGGTGGGGCAGTGGAGAAACAGCTCTTGTGGTATTAATAGATTACAGGCAATGGAAGATTAACAAGGAACTTTTAGTTGGCATGATTGAGCAAATCAGGACTGTCCATTTCTAAAGGAGGGGCAAAATCATTTCATCAGGTGAAATGTGAGTGACAAACAGATCGTAGTGTATTACTAGGGACACAAAACAGAAAGAGAAAGAGATTACATATTTGTTTTTTGATTTTTTTATTAAAGTTACACACTATGAATGAAAACAGGACACAAGAAGATCATAATGTAAATAACAAATGTACTGCCATTGCACTGAATGTCAGTCAAATTTCAGTACAATTTTCATAAAATTATGATAAAACAGGATTTAACAATAGGTGTAAGCAATAAATATCATGGATAAAGTCATGAACATCAGATCTCTGAGTGTTTCAGCATGGCAGCCCTCTCCTCCTGCTTTGGTAGAGGAATGTTTCCTGTGGTAAGACAATAAATATTAGTTAAGGATCCAAACAATGACAAATTTACAACATCATCTTTAAGTGTATTCACTTGGCATCTTAATAATGTGCAACTAATTATAAAATCAACACTGATGTTTACAATTACATGGGGTTTATTCTTACCTGGTGGAGCCAAAAAGTATTCCTCCACTGTGGTTTTGGAGAGCTGAAGTAGTTCTTCAGCACAGTCCCCTTCCACCACTGTATCGTCCCTCAGGTTTAATGCCCTGAATGTGCATAGAGAAAACATTAACACATTCATGTAATAAGAGTTTTTAAATGGGGCTACAATTGTTGCTAATTTGTTATGCTATTTGGATACAACTGTGATGAAAAGGCCCACATCTAACAACCGTCTGAACTGCACCTGTCCTCCAGAACTGAATCCATCGGTTCAACCCCCGACGTGTCAACAACATGAAGCTGATCTGCAAATCGTACAGCTTTCTCCAAACAATCCAGTCCCTGTTTGGTGCGGAAATCAACCAAGGCCAGCCGTTCTAGTTTGTCCACCAGGTCAGCAGGGATTTGGGTGGGCTGCAAGAATCAATGTGTGACAGTTTCCTTCCACCATCACTTTCTAATAATGTGTATTCATTGAATAAAGTCACTACATCCATTAGTAACTTCTAATCAGCAAACATTGTTATGACTCGTGCCATGTCATGTTTTTAACTTTGGTCTTTGGTAATCTCTTTTGTAATATGCCGTTTCTTTTTGTTGTCATAATTGTGTGATTTGTCTTTACATCCTCCAAAACAAACAACAAATGTACCAAAAATTTAACTTGTGTTTTTACTGAGAAATCCCCTTCTTTGTGTTACTAATCCTCTGTCACAGCTCAACAAGTAAAGGCTAATAGCACTGCAACTTTGGCATATTCTTTCCTCCTCAAACCCACACCTTCCTCCAGACTGAACATTTGCAGTAGGCCTGTCTCTGCCTCACTGGCTGCTGGCTAAACTATACACTTACCTGCACTACTACTTTTATATAAGTGTACCTGCACATGCCCATACTGTATTTATCATAGTGTCATAATTTTTACCCCACACTGTTTTATTTAAAAAATATATCATGTCTATGTACATACAGTACTTTACTGCTTTTTGCACATCTGGTATGCTAAACTGTATTTTGTTGTCTCAGTAGCTACCATTACTACTAAAATAAGGTTGAATCTAATCTTTGAATGAACACACTGGTCCCTGAATGTTACTGTTAAGTAAATATGAATTATCCAAGCTTTTGGTCACCAAGCTAAGTTCTGTATGTACTTCACATGCACGCAGTCATGAAGATATTACCGGGGGAAGTTGGTCCTCTGGTACTGGCTCCCATGTTGCAACAGCCGGTATCTATTCAAAGAGAGACCCAGGAAGCAGGACTGACAAGTCAATACTCTGCTTTGGCAACTATTTGAACTGACTGCAATTAAAATAATAACAACTGTCCTCGAATTTACCTTGGGGTTATGTGGTTGAGAGCTCAACAGACGCGTTACATTTGTGGTGTGTTTCTGCAGGCAGCTGTTTCTTCCTCTGTGGAAGTCCCCCACGTTTGTTACTGAGTGCCCATCGTGTGTTAACAGGTTACACGAAGGCCGAATGATGTTCGCTGACACGCTGCTGCATGTGCGTTTAACAGTGAGGCTAAACACTGACATTTTTAGCACAGCTATGCCCGATTTGTATAAAAAGGGTGTCGCATTTTCTTAGTTTGGAATAACTCACCAGGAAGGTCTGACCTGGGCTATAAACTAGCTTCACATTAATGTGGCTAACGACTTGCCGTAGCTAGCAAGGGGATAAGCCAGAGATCAGACGGTGAAGCCGACCAAAGCCTGCATGAAGGGATCCATGTGGGCCCAAAAATGACGTCAAAACCCTGTGACACCCCGTCGCACATGAGAGATGTAACCGTATTGCTTAGATTATAAACTCTAAAAAAACTATTCGGCCATCAGTGACGCTGCGTTGGTGTTTCGCAGGTGAGACACGTAGGTGGGCTGATTAATCAGTGACGATCCGAGTCAGACGAACACACTGAGCCATTAAACTTTTTGTTGGTGCAGCTACGCAGCTACCAGAATTACGGTGTTTCTGCCGTTGTTCTACGTCATTAAACCACGGTTATGCTGCGCGATCATGCGCAGTAGACGCTGGTGCCAACAGGAAGTAGCCCTGTAGTAGTATTTTACTGGTCCAAAACTGGCTTCACTCATCTCCATCCACATCTGCGGAGTGACTTCGTCCAGTTATATGCTGTCTATAGTGCACCCACCATGTACACCATATTACAACGTTGAAAACAGAAAATAAATAAAAAGTCATTCACAAAATATATCCTTTATGTTTGACAACGGTCTACAGTATTTTCAGAGCGCCCGGATAGCTCAGTCGGTAGAGCATCAGACTTTTAATCTGAGGGTCCAGGGTTCAAGTCCCTGTTCGGGCGTTGAAAGTTTTGTTCCGAGCCTACAGACTTTGGTAACGTGCGCCAGTGTGTTGACATCAAATCACGTCTTGTCAATTTACAATTTTCTCCTAAATTGACAAATTCATCAATACGATGCTGCTTAATAATCAGCTACCTGGCTAGCTAAATTACAGAGAAGAAACAACTAGCTTTCCACCACGCTCGGTGGACGGGTACCAATGGTCTTCTGAGTGGTCTCAGTCACCCGCTGCAGAGCCCTCCTGTCCTGGGCCGTGCACATCCCATGTCAGTTTGTGATTCAGGATGATTTTATATTGCTCCTCTCTCTGTAAAAGTTAACAAGAACTTAGATAGTTTAGCCTTTCTAAGCTTCCTTAAGAAATACAGCTGTTTTCACCATGACAGGTTCAGTGTGATGCTGAATCTCAATATCCTAAAACTTCAAACTTCACCTGCTCCACTGATGTATACAGCAGTTCGTTTTAGTGTATATAAAGTGGGGGCGTCTTGAATTCGGAGAAATGTTGTTCTATTAACGTTACATATTTAACCTTGTATAACGTTACCCACAATTTGAGATATTTGAAAGGCATATGTAGTATTGTGGAAGTTTCCTGCGTAATTCTCGCGTACTGTAACGTATACGAATTTGCTTAAGTAATCAAAAAGAAAAATGTAACGTTACACTTACAGTTATTCACGTATCTACAAGTCATGTTATGAGTCACAACGCTATTGTCCATTCTCAGAGCGCCCGGATAGCTCAGTCGGTAGAGCATCAGACTTTTAATCTGAGGGTCCAGGGTTCAAGTCCCTGTTCGGGCGTAGAGTTTTTCTTTTTGATGTGTTGGCGATTCTACGGCCATTGCACTCTGTGAGCACCAGTATGTGTACCTGGGGATCACTTTGGCCCGTCTCCAAATAATCTTGTTTTTTTTTTTTTGCAGCCAATCCGTCTGGAGACTCCAGCTCCTCCACCCTAGCTGTTCAACTGAGCTAGCTTAACACATAACACGTAAAGTTCACCACAAAAAATTGCTTGTGGGACTCTGTAGCTAGCTCACCGTTTCTTAACGGGACACCTCTTCACTGACTTGTACAGTTTTGCATTGTTTTTACCTGTTTATATATTTATTATTTACCCATCACTGTATATTGTTACAATGTACGTTGAAAATGTTACAGATAGGGGAGAGCAGGGTGAGTTGGGCCAGATTTTACTTGAGTTGTTTTTAAAGTGAGGACATGACAGTAATGTCTCCAACTAAAATATGTGCATGTATTTTAGGATGTAGTGCATCCCTGGGAATAATCAATTTGGATCTAAATTAAACTGTTTTCAAAATATGGTTTTCCAATAAAAAAAAGAGGACTCTTGGCTCAACTTGCGGCATATGAGGGGTAAGTTGAGCCAAGGGAGAGGATAAGTTGAGCCACATGGGGGTCGGGACATCAATGTCATTTCATCATGCAAACTCAAACTCCAGATCCCATCATTCAATTGCACTTTTTGCAGCAGCTATGTCTCCTAGTTGTTTCAGATCAATGTATTACTTTTAAAGTTATCCTGTCCCGTGCAACCTGATAAATGAACTTCCCATTTGTGTACCTCTCCCTCTACTCTTTCCAAACCCACAATAGGAGTTGAAGCCTGTCTGTTTTCCATTTAGAAGCATGACATGATGGTTTTTGGTCTAAAATGCATAATGTCACATCATTTCGGTGATGCATAAAAATGCTATGTAAAATTACCATCAAATAGTTGGCTCAACTTCCCCCAGGTCTTTTGGCTCAAATTACCCCATCCCTGTCATTTTAACAAACTTGTGTCATCCAGCAGTTTAAGAGTAATGTCACACTAACAGTATAGCCTCATATTGTAACTTCCTAAAGCACTAACACATGATTTTCTCAAACCTATCGGTAATTGTTCAGACATTAGAATCAGGACTCCTTGAACATATAAAAATCACTTATAACAGCAAAAAACATTATTTTCATCTTAAATATGCTTATCACTTATTCCATGGGTCTCTCTTCATCACAGGGAGACTCAAATGGATGACTCTTTAAAATGTGTGGTCACATGACCAACTTAGTCTATGGTTGCCGAGAAACAAGGGGGGGCTCAACTTCCCGCAGGCTCAAATCACCCCGCTCTTCCCTACAGTCCTTACACTGCGTTAAGGTCGCCATTAGCTAGATATTTGTGCGTACTCCAGTCAGAACACTTCCGTAACCTCATTCTACACTAATGTACACATACAGGTGCTGGTCATATAATTAGAATATCATCAAAAAGTTGATTTATTTCAGTATTTCCATTCAAAAAGTGAAACTTGGATATTATATTCATTCATTACACACAGACTGATATATTTCAAATGTTTATTTCATTTAATTGTGATGATTAAAACGGACAACTAATGAAAATCCCAATTTCAGTATCTCTGAAAATTAGATTATTACTGAAGACCAATACAAAAAAAGGATTTTTAGAAATGTTGGCCAACTGAAAAGTATGAACATGAAAAGTATGAGCATGTACAGCACTCAATACTTAGTTGGGGCTCCTTTTTGCCTGAATTACTGCAGCAATGCGGCGTGGCATGGAGTCGATCAGTCTGTGGCACTGCTCAGGTGTTATGAGAGCCCAGGTTGCTCTGATAGTGGCCTTCAGCTCTTCTGCATTGTTGGGTCTGGCGTATCGCATCTTCCTCTTCACAATACCCCATAGATTTTCTATAGGGTTAAGGTCAGGCGAGTTTGCTGGCCAATAAAGAACAGGGATACCATGGTCC
>NC_060170.1:23324108-23437641 GCF_021292245.1 Micropterus dolomieu | reverse complement strand
ATCCCTCTTTTTTCTACCACATCTTTTCCTTCCCTTCGCCTCTCTATTAATGTGCTTGGACACAGAGCTCTGTGAACAGCCAGCCTCTTTAGCAATGACCTTTTGTGTCTTGCCCTCCTTGTGCAAGGTGTCAATGGTCGTCTTTTGGACAGCTGTCAAGTCAGCAGTCTTCCCCATGATTGTGTAGCCTACAGAACTAGACTGAGAGACCATTTAAAGGCCTTTGCAGGTGTTTTGAGTTAATTAGCTGATTAGAGTGTGGCACCAGGTGTCTTCAATATTGAACCTTTTCACAATATTCTAATTTTCTAAGATACTGATTTGGGGGTTTTCATTAGTTGTCAGTTATAATCATCACAATTAAAAGGAATGAACACTTGAAATATATCTGTGTGTATATCTGTGTATGTCTGTGTGGAGTGAATGTATACATTATACAAGTTTCACATTAGATTCACATTACAACATGTTTTGGAAAAATAATGCGGATTCCATTTTTATTTTTTTTATAAGAACATATACCATTTAATTATATATATATATGAACTCTTAGTATAGAATTTGATTGTTTTACAATACACAGTTAGAACTGGCCACAAAATAAAAATATCAGCTTTACAAACAAAGCAGCATCTGAATGAATGAAGAAATGAATAAATAAATAAATACTTTGGCAAGTAAATGTTAATAAATTAAAATAGGTTTGCAGCAGCTAGCATTCACAAAGAAACATCAATATTAAAAGCAATTCATCTTACCACATTCATGAAACAACACTTGTGAAGTATGAGGCAATGAATGAAAAGCATGAATGCTGGTAACTGAGACCAACATTAATATTCATTTAAGGGATTAAAAGCATACATATTGTGTGTCCTCACAAGCCTGAAATCTGCCAAAACGTCAAAACAGTTTCCCCCCATAACATGTCATATGCATGACATATAAATATGTCAGACTGTACCTTTCATTTTCATCTCTCTGTTCAAGTTCAAGTGGAATCATAAAACCTTTCCTTTGGTCAGTGTGACTAAATATCATCACAGTCTCATCTGATCTTTCCTATTCATAATCATGTTCAAGATGAAATTAACATTTAATTCAACAATCAGGCACCAGCCAATACAAGACAAAAAGTAAAGTTGATTAAACTGCACAATTTACAAAATATACAGTGGTTCACAGGATAATGAAAAACAACTTAAGACTATCAAATCAGGCTTGTTGCTTTATATAAATCTCCGCCCAGACATCCATAAGTCACTTAAATATTAGGTTATAATTTTACAAGTTAACATAATATAATCATCAGCCTAATCAAGTTGAACACAGTTTTTCTCTTAGTACGGTACAATTCACACAAAACAAATAGACATTATATTTGGCAGACAAGGCAGTTCAAGGACATTAAAAACACTGTTGGACGCTAAATCACTGACATGGTGCTAAAAGCTAAATTATTCATAATGTTGGGTGTTAAACATAACTGTAGATACGTTTCGGACTACAAGCCAGTGTTATGATCAGTCAAACAGTGAAAGTGAATTTGATTTTCGGGTGTTGTATTCAGAGAAAATGAAAAGTCTGCTGACATTCTTTCCTTCTATAAGGGGCAGGAATTCGGGCACAACTTACTGATATATTTAAAGTTTAATCTTGTAGACTCTGACTATTAAAATAATTATCATCAACTATTATCACAATGTGTTTCTCATAAATATAGTCTCTGGTTGAATTCAGCTCTGCATTTTGGCTTGAAATGTGCAACTAAAACCATCCATATCTCAAAATAAGAAAATTAAGTGCACTCGGATTAAGATTGACACTTAAAGAGATTTCTGACAAAAATATTTTTAAATTATAGTAATAGTTTTTCAGATACATTTGTTTTCGCTTGAACATACTGACAAATATGAAGCATACTATTCTCATACACCTGTTGACAACACAAACAACATTGTGGATACAGTCGGTAAGGCTCATAGCAGCAATCGGTGATTGTAGAGGCTTTGTGTAGTGTGTGTGCGTATGTGTGCTCATATGTGTTTTACTCTTGTGCTGCTACAGCCATTCACACTTTACTTGGAAGGAAAAGAAGACAAACGGCACAATCACTTGTTCTCTATCAGCATCTGCACCTTGCACACCAGATCTCTGGCCAGGGTCAAAATCTGCTTTATGTTGTGGTGCTCAGCCATTTCTGAAAGACAAAGAAGCATGCACATTTTAATTTGGGAAAAAACAAAGGAAAAAATCTTTAAAAGTCCCTTTTATTGCAGGTGTTTGTTATAAATGCATAACTCAGACAGCATTATACAACTGTTGGCAGGCTGAATAGTGCTCCCAACGACAAGTAAACTGATCTTTAATGTGTAAAATTAGTGGATAAGAAGATATGCGTGTGAATTACGTCTGCTGCATGTTTTACCATTGAAGAACTTAATGATGTCAGTGAAGTCCATGTTGTTCTCCAGGATGATGTCCCTGTAGATCTCCACAAGTGCCAGGGCAATGAAAAGGACAAAGTGACTAGAAGAGACATACTTGGCCGCCCAGATGGTTTCCCAGACTGCAAACACATCATCGTACACCAGCTCTGGAAGAAAAAGAACATAAAGGAACGGGAGTCGAACCACGCCAGTGTGTGAGGGCTCGGATGGGAGGCAAGTTTGCAGGAAGTGGCGTTATCAGTGGAGAAATAAGAGTGGAAGCAGGTGTTTGCTGGGGTGGGAGAGAGAACACACTGACATACCCTGGTGAGAAAGTTTTCAGAAAACACGATGGTCCATAGTTGAATCTTCAGTTTAAATGTAATTAAATATAAAACCTATCCAACGCAGCAGCAGTTCATGCCAATTATGTCATAAGCAACTCCCAGGAAAGGTTTTCCAAAAATATAACTGACTTCTAAATCCTTTCCGAGCATTAATAACTTCATGCCTTGTTAGCAAGCTGCCAAGTGGTTTGGCATTTTATCCACAAACAGGGATTAAAGAGGAGTCAATCTCCTACCCCTCTAATTGGCACAAACTCTTTCGCACCACTTTACCTCTCTTGAAGTCTAGTAGAAACCAGCGGTAGCAGAAGTAGAAGTGCGTGTAGTCTCCGTTCTGGTGCATCAGCTCAAACAGCTCAGAATCAAGGATCTACACAAAGAGGGGATCAGAGGAGATTCAGGTAAAATATATAATGAGACTGGCTGTGGAGAAAAAGTGTGAAAGTGTGGGACATTTGTGGGTATTGAGTGGTTTTAGTGCTGACTGCTATAGTGTGTGTACAGACTGGTGCTGTTTCACCTGGATTAGAGAGCGCATGTTGGCAAAGTGAGTGTCCATAGCTCCTCCATGTGGAAAGTTTTGATTCATTCTCTTCATGAGCTCAGTGAAACAGCTGAAGGCCAGGGCCTCTGAAAGGAGGAAACAAGGGAGCCGTAGCAAGAAAGTGAGTGGGCAAACTCTTCTCTGTTGTTTAGTCAATAACTGTAAAAATACACCAAATGTCAGAGAAGAGGGCAAATAAGAAGTGATTCAGAGAGTTGACTCACCATCATCCAGAATGACTAGAAGTGGAGCCAGCAGATCACACATGCCCTGTACGTAACCGATGTCAAGGTGCCTCCAGATATAGCTGAAAATATACAACCAAGAGAAGTGACCTTGACTGATCTCAGCTCTTTTTATCTGCCAATCTGAGTCATACACTGCTGTCCAGATTAAGTAGTAATTCCACTTTTTCTTCAACGCTAAAGATACATTTTTGAAAATAAAATTCACCATTTATCAAGGCAACTACTGTATCAAGTGCAAAAATCTATATAAAGATTCATGTTTACATTATTAGGTTTCTCTAATGTGTAAATATAATACTTTTCTTGTCCTAGGAGGTTCTAGGCACATATTTTTCCTATTATAGGTGGCCCTTCAGTTGTGCTTTTGTGAAGGTGCATGGGGGTGAAGTTGCCTTTGTTTAATTTAATAATAATTTTACCTGCACATGATGTTACGCAGTTTCTCCAGATTGGCAGGAGTGAAGTACCAATAGTTTCGGTCACAGCGCTGGACATCCTTTTCGATGCGGTGTAGATTTAATGTGTACAAGTCCAAAAGCTCTTGCTGAAACAAACAAAACAATGAATAAATTAAACAAGCTCATTATATGGTTGGTTTGATTTGAGGATGAATTCATTTGAAAAAAAAAAGTGTTTATACAGTGAAGGTACTCCCAGCAGATTCTTGAGAGGTCGCTTCATTCTTGGTGTTTTCAGACCCGGCCAGAGAGTCAAAGTTAGAGTAAAGGCTCTCCATCTCCGGCTCCTCAGACAGGATGGACTCTGTGCCCTCTGGACTGGGCTTTGCCTGCTCCTCCTCCTGCCTGAGCTCCACGTGAGGGGCCGAGTCGTCAGAGAAAGACGATGCTTCACAACGTCCCTTCCTGCTCCAAGGCATCATGGAAACTTTGGCTTTGGGGATCTCCTCCATCTCTATGGCTGAGGGAGATTCATCAGATTCAGTCTGAGCCTCGTCTTTCTGAGAGGCAAAGTAGGCTTCTCTTGTTCTCGAGACCTCTGCGTCTGCTGCGAAGACAAGGTTCTTTTCAACTGCGGGAGCCACGGGATCTACAGATACATTTTCTTTCCTTTCTGCCAATAAAATCTCTGGTGGTTTACTTGTCTTTGATTCGTCCATTTCCTTCATCTTTTCCATGTTAGTTTCTGAAGGTTTCTTGAGGTTTGATGTTCCCTCGACACTCACTTCTCCTTCTTTTTTAAGACTTTGCTCAACGAGTTCTCCTTTTGATTCTGTAGCAGCTGCTGATACCATCATAGCATCCTCATCAGACACTGACTCTAAAGATTTCATTCCTTTTAAGTTTGCCAGTGCATCCAGATCTTTATCTTCTGTTTGATTTGCTCCAGACTCATCAACAGTTTCTTGTGTTATGGGTGGCAGACTTGTCTCTTTGTTGGCCTTCACCAGCCCTTCCTCCAATGGTTGGATCATGTTGTGACCTGTTCCCTCAGTCTTGGTATTTTCTGCCATTTTGGTCACATCAGGTGCTTTCTCCTCCTCCCCCTCTTCTTTGTTCCTCACTTCACCTTTCACCTGGCTGTCAGTTTCCTCTGCCAGCCCTTCACTCTCTACCGCTGCAGGTTTGACGAGGCTCTGAGGCTGAATGCCCGCCTGAGGGACAGCTGTAGATCTTGGGGCTGTATCAGGTGCAGCGCTGTCCTCTGTGAGTGAGCCCTCTGACAGGCCGGAGGTCACGGAGAAGTTGCGGGACGAGGGATGCCCAGAGTCAGGAGAGCTTGTCCCGTTCTGCAGAGCTCCATTGGGCATCTTTGGCACCTGTTTGGCCTCTTCGTTCTTGGGCTCCGTCTCAATCTGGTCCACCTCCTCTACGGACTCAAACACCTGAAAGAACAAGCCAAAGGGAAGCATGCTACTCCAGGGGAAGGGGTGGGAGGATGTGAAGAACTAGGGGAGAGAATGCAGGGATGAGGAATATTGGTTCAAAAAGTACACATCACATGCATGACTTTATTCATATATTGAGACATGTGTCATAAAATGTTTTATTGTTATAACAACTGTAACAGAAGTGCTGTTTAGTTTGTTTCCATTTTTTAAAGACCATCTACGCTAGACTCTAATATGGTGAGTTTTTCATACCTGTGTGCTGCTGCTGGAGTCACTCTGCAGGTGAGCCAGACTCTGCCTGTCTGAGCTCTGGGAGGACTGGGACTGGAAGATATTATTATATAAGAATATTTTTCGTATGTTGGCTCATGCTGTGCTCACATTAAAGGGAAACTCAGGTGATATAGTATTGCACTTTTGTAAAGTTGAAGGAAAATAGAAAGGTAAAAGGTTCCTTCCATGAGTCAAGCTCCAAAAATGCTGGAATCTACATTTTCCATAATGCAACCAATAGCTTTTCTTTAGACCTTCTAAGCCTAGTAAATCCCCATGTCTTTAGAATGAGTCTTCTATAATGCAGACTATAAAACAGAGCAATCCCTCCAGAGCTACAGAAGTTATACAACTGTTTTCACACGCTGGTAAGTACTGCTCATAGCTGATAAAACCGAGCACATTTATCTTTTTTATACTGTAAATTTTCTGTACAAAGTCCTGATCGAGGACACAACAGCCAATTCCTTTTCAGGGTGTCAGGCTAGATGTGTGCACACTGTCTAACGAATGACAATGAATGAATAAAAGTGTGTATTACTGCTTCACCTCATTGCTGACGGTGGAGTCATGGTGGATCATCTTCTGACTGGTACTGTCCATGCTGGCTCCAGAGGAGCACTTTGCTAGTGCTGCGGCATGCTGCTCCTTCTCCCGCTGGCGGACAATCTCCTCACAGCCGAGCCACTCGCGCATGGTCTGCTGGTAGCACACTCTGACCTGTTCATCCACCTGGAATGAGTGGTGAGGGATCAAGGGTCAGTACTTCAGGCGGAAGACGCTTTGGAAGCAAAGCCATAATTGTCTGAATGACAAACCTCCTTTCTCTCGGCTTCTGACATCCCAAACTGATAATGACCTAACAGGAAAGGCCACACCTCTTTACGCAGCGAGGCGTCCACACCACCGAAGTACACCAGACGAAGCAGCTCCTTCTCCTCGTATGCCTGAAGACACAAGACATGTCTGTCAACTCAGGCCTTGCTTTTTGGCCCCTTTTTCCCCCTTCATATAAAAAGACATTCGCTGTATTAACAACACGGCAGCCTGTAGACAGAGACATCATAGTAGCTTTTACTCTGTCAGTGCAGGAAATGATTAATGCATCCAAGAGGGTGGCAGATGTTGAAGACTACAGGCACTGTTGCATCTCCCAACTGTCACTGTACAGCATATATGTGCTCATTATTTTGAAATTTACTTCACAGGAAGATAAATAAAAATTCCCTTCAGTAAGAGTAAGAACATGTCCACAGCGGTTACTCATCTAATAATCCATTGCTGTATAAAACATTTAAAGGGTAAACTTGTGTCCCTCCATGTATGTTCCATTTTGATTTGAGTCCTATAGGTAACTCAAATGTAAATACATTAATACCTACAATCATTTAATCCTTATAACTTCAACCACTTTAAAATATAAATGGTTAAATTTATAATGTCTCAAACTCTATCCACTTATCATGAGATGCAATTGTTAGGTCAAGAAAAAGCTAGTAAGTGGACCTTCTTTTGTCAAACTACTGTTTCCATGGTCAAGAATGAACTGTTTTCTCTTTAATTCTACTGTATCGGGGTTATTGGTGGTTACCCCAATAATCATCAAATATACATCACATTAATCTGAGACAGACAGGTCCATTAGTCATGCTTCATGCCGTCTGATGGTGTGAGACTAATGGTGTGAGCCACATGATTAGCAGAGGTTGAATATGGGTGAGACAGAAGAGTGATAGAGTGAAAGAGAAAGCCTGGGAGTGGACATGCATGCATGCATGGTGTGTGTGTGTGTGTGAATGGCATACTGTCAGCAGCAGTGTGAAGTTTGTGTTGCAGTGCTGTGACACCAGCGATGCTTACTGTGCAGTCCTTGAGGAATGTCTGCCACACGTCTGTAGTGAGCCCTTTGTAGGCATCGCGCGGCACGTTGGGTGCCACAATGGTGTGATTTACGAGAGCGGAGAGGTGTGTACGCACAGTGGACAGGTGACGGCAGTATGCCAACCCTGGTTGACAATACAGTTGATTACTTTATGCATCTGCAGATGTTAGTGATGATTAAAATGTTGTTTTATGCATCATTTACTACTTCTTGAAACACATTTTCATAGGGAATGTGAAGATATACTAATATTTAAGGCTTTTCAGTGTACACAATAAGTAATCACATACAGCCATAAAACGCCCGAGAGATGATCTGATACTTCATGTTGTCGCACAGCAGCTTCAGAGGAGCCCTGCAGGAAGATACAGCACAGAGCATTTCACTTATGTGGAAGAAACACTAGACATTATGCAACTATCCTGTTTTCTAAAGGACTGTCATTAAACTAATCATCTGGTGCATGAGAAGTTATTCATATTGTCCTGAATGTACGAGATACTGTATCTAATGAAGAGTTTATTACAGTGTTGGGGCTAACCTTTTATCATTCAAATGACTGCCTATTGTGCTGCCTTATGGAACAAATTAGCCCAATGGCTTTGTTCATAGCCTCCAACCATTTTATCTGCTTTGCTTATCACCTAATTTTCCCAACACATTCTCATGTCAGTGAAGCAAATGTCACACAATTGTCTTCTGGGTAATTGCTAGGTTCCTGTAATTTTGCTCCCTTCCCAGTTTCATCTGTATTGTTGAGGATTTCTGGTTGGCACCTCTGTAGCCTTCAGCAGTTTCCCTGTCATGATGGAACACAACGCAGCCTAGTTTCAAGTGTGTTTATTTCTCACCTCTCATGGTTACAGCCCTTGGGTGTCGCCCCGTCAGCGAAGCTCCGCTGAGAACAAGAGGAACACGACGGCTTCCTGAGAGTGGGATGCCACAGTGTAGCTCCCTGATCCATCAAGTCTGGAGGAGTCACTGCAACATGCACATGCACACAACCATTGTCACTTAAGCATTATGCTGCTCAGGCTTTCAAGAACAATTACATTTGCACTTTGATGATTTCAACACAGCTGGAACATTTCGCATAAGCAGAATTATGCTGATCAATCGTCATCTGCTGAAAGCACTTCAGAGCAGAATATGTTTGTATTTGATTCCTGTTAGAGCAAAGATATTGACAAAAACATTTATGCAATCTGGAATTGATGAACAATTTGAAAGCATGAAGCCATCATTTTCAATTACATTATTATAGAGAGAAAGATGACTTGAGCAAGAGCCTTTCTCAGTTCAGGAGCCATATTTGCTAAATCAGTCGGCTGTTAAAAGGTAATTGCGCTGGAATGCAGGAAAAAAAAAGGAGTGAACAGGTGGCGGGGGGTGGGAGGGCATTTAATAAAAGGACACATCCATAAACTTTGCCTGAGGTGCAGGACAGACCAGGAAGATATTAGATGCAGGGAAAGCAAGGCAAGCTGACAGACGGACAGAAGAGCTGAGGTGTGACAGTGTTACAGGTGCTTCCTGTGAGTGAGGGGGATTCTCCAGGACAGCTGTGAGACCTCTTGGGTACAACCAGGGTCCCTGTTATGGAGGGGGACTGTCCACTCAGTTGAAGGGAGAGGGAGGAGGTCAGATGGGAAGGATGGGTTACAGTCACTGTAACAAACAACGAGTAACATTCTCATAAAAGTGCAACAATCTGGAGAGGCCCGTGGGCACTGCTCATATTAATTTGCTTCCCTAGAGGGAATCTCACCAAACTCTGACTGGCTGTTTGGAAAGAGGATGCGGAAGACGTAGTCTGTGGCCTCGTCCTCCTCCTTATCTGAGACCGACTCTGAGGATCCAGATCCCTGAGGAACCCTGTTCCGCAGTTTAGGAAACACCTTTCCCTGCAGTGAGAATATAGGTGTTATTTAACTAATACCAACAACAACAACAACAAAATCTCAGCTGTTAGAGCTCAGCTAAGCAATCCATGTGAATTAAAGATGATGAGTGTCTGTTTGCTTAAGCCTATTAATAGTGGCTGAACACGCGTAGGTGGTTTCCATTATTCAGTTTAGCTGCAGAAAAAACGCCACTCACAGTCCAACAAAAACACCCATTCATTAAAGCAGACACTTCTTGTGTGGCGGTGCAGAGACATTAATAAGCCACGCATTCATCAGTATCACGTCAACCTATATTACCACCAGGCAGTGCAAGTGCAATTCTAAATCCAAATGTCTTTTTTATTGATTTATTGATCAGATAAAGCTGATTTGGCATTTTGGTGCACTTTTACTAAAACAATGCCCAATATGTGTAATCTGGATCTGAAGTCAGGGAGCCACACCAACAAAAGCCCTCCTGCGCTGACCTTTCCCCTCTGGGACCAGAGTGGAGGGTCCAGCTGGCCGTGGGGAAGCAGGCCATTCTCCAGGCAGGAGAGGAACTGCAGCAAGTGGCCTCCTCTGGGGAAGCGAATAGGGGGTCTTTGGATCCCATCCTGACTGACCAGCACCACCGTCCCCCCACTGTCAACTAGAGGAGGCACACAGGGATGATATATTAGTTTAATTATTCATGCCATTTTATTTGACACCTGTTCACTTTGCAGACAAATTAAACACAAACACTGAGATAACATAGCAGTATAATGGTAAAGAAGGTTTGTGTGGACCCACCTTGTTGGTGACAGTGCAAGTATACTATCTCCTCTAGAGGGATCGTCATGGCATAGTCCCAGTATACACTGAAAAAAAATATAAGTATTTAAGAAAAAGAAGCCAGACTAGTCTTAGCATCATATTGGGTGGCTCACCAGCTAACAGTGAAAAACAAGTCCATAGGGAATGCTTATGTATTATCTGTGCGAGTCAAAATCTCAAGGAACATCCCTTCTTTTTTTTGGGGGGGGGGGGCGGTATTTTCACCTCTAAAGGACAGTTTGACAGAGGCAGACAGGAAACATGGGGAGAGAGGGGGAAGGGGGAACCGAAGAGGCGATGCTGAGGTTACATGGTCTGTAACCACTCAGCTACCAAGGTGCTCCAAGGAACATTCATTTTATGGCTAATAAAACAGAGTAGTCAAGAGTGTCCACACAGAGGAGCAGGAGCAGAGTTGGCTAATGCAATGATCAATCAGGCATGCAAAATGGTCAGGAATAAAAAAGGTGAGAAGGATATGCAAGCAGAGAAACACACAGAGACAGTGTAAGAGTCTGTTTTTAAGCTTACATGTTGTATAGATAACATGCATTTGTCTACTGCAACAAGAGAAAGATACCGACACGCAAGGGCGTCACTTTGTGTTGAAAAGTAGTGGGGACATAAGGGCTCATGTTAGAGGTGTGATGATACACTGAGCTCACGAGATGTGGCGATGCACCATATTGCTGTCACGAGAACAAGATTTATTCTCTTTCCAAAACCTAAAATAAATCCAGAAAAATGTAGGCTGTGGGCTGTTCCTAATGTAATGTAAGTTAGCTAACGCTAGCTAACTTCCTACTGAATGTAACGTTATAAATCCCTACTGTTCTGCTTTTTAACGATTTTAATAATGGATAAGGCCTATCCAGATTTACAGGAACAGTGTTGATCCTTAATATCGTTGTCTTTTCACTTCGGTTGGCTTTAGCTTCTATCTTTAATTTTTTTTCCCACATCCATTTGAGTCAGTTTGACAGCCTGAATACAACCTTAAAATGCTTCTTTCTGAGATCGCTTTTCCCACCAAATTTGTCAATATTTACCTTATAATACAGTGATAAAAGTCTAACAGCTCCGACAGTTTGTCGGACTTAGCAACAGTAACTAAAGGGGGTGTGGTATGCACAGGACCTTAACACCATTTGCTATTTTGAGAGATGTGTCTCAGTCAATAAACCATCTGCTGGCAGCTGGTGTGCTGACAATAAGCCTCATCAGATCAGCTGCATACTGAACCCCTGAGCCACGCACAAAAACATTGCATTATTCAGATTCAACACCCCAGTGTTACACAAACAGCAGAGAGAACATGTAGAGAAATAAAGCAGTGTTTACATGTCTGCCAGGAAGAACATAAACTATTCTTAATATGAGAAGGATTACTTATATTATCAAACACAGGCTTTGTAGATAGACACAGTCACCAAAATCACAATCCATTTGCAACTGGATAATGTTGCACCTGCGTTCATAGTCCAGGTCTCCGACAGAGCCGTTCATGAGCTGGTTGGGCGTCCACTTCAGGGTCATGATGTCAGCATTCTGGTGCAGAGAGAGGTAACCCGGGATTGCCTCCATATCATCCCTCTGAAACAAACACAAGGATGGATGTTTTCATTTGATGCAATAACGGAGTATAGGTCTGGCTCCCTAAGCCTGAAGAAGACTGTATGTATGCAGAGAAGGCGCAATGGATAAGACACATGCCTTTGGTGTGAGAGACCCGGGTTCAATCCCCCACTATGGCCCATCCACCAGTGCGTCCCTGAGCTCCAGAGGTGTGCAACCTCTGACATATATAGCAATTGTAAGTCACTTTGGATAAAATAATAAATGTAATGGAGAAGACTGCCTTGTCCATGCATTTATACAAATGCTAACACACATAAACAAAGGAAAGCAAGACTTTCAGGGTACTGTATAGACCGGCCAGGTTTGTGATGTGAAAGGATGAACAGTTAGTGTAAAACAACATTATGTTTTGAAAGCCACCCTCCTGATGCAACTGATTAGGCTATTTTAATCAATGATATTCCTGACAATTTGTGAGGCAGTTCAAGTAAGTTATAATCAACTATTTGCTTGCACCTCCACAATAAGTGTTTCACAGAATACTGTACAGCACTGCATTAAGACACTTTGGCCTATAATAAAAATTTAAAAAGTAAATACTCTGCTGCTGCATCCTTCACAAAACATTCTGTCTAAATCATGGGGTAGGATTTTAATTTAATAACTCAGACAGTTACCGGTTGTACAAGCACATTGTTTTTGCCAAACAGTAGGGTCACCCTGCTGTTTTGATGCAGGGACTCCACATAGTCACGAGCTGATGGCGAGGGCGAGGGGCGTTCATCCATGCTGCTGCTGGAGTGTCGCTTCTGAATCTGCACAGATCAGACACAAAACATATCAAATTACATAACAAACATTGTAAACCGGTGGTAGTAGCCATTTGCTGTGAATAAAAATGAGAAACAGAACATTCATTCATGTGCACCATTGCATCCACCGTTGTTCCAAAACATGAGCCTACTTTTGCTTGTAATACTCAAACACAAATACACATCACTGTGATAGGCTAGGTCGACCTGGTTCACAGAAAACTGAACAAGTGTCAAGGTCTCAGAAACACTCTGTTCTCTGGGATGCGCTGTGCGTCACCTTATGCAGTAATCTTAGCAGAGCCTCTTTAATCAGACAGACGGCATCTCAGAGGGGAATTTAACTGATCAGATGCAAAACTCTATAATATATGCTATGTGGGGTAAAACATAAAAAAAAGCCTGGCACTAATTCTGCATGATCATCTACTGTATTACCAGTTTTAATACTTACACACAGTGCAGGCCTCTTAGTGGGGGAATCCTGTCTGCTGTGGCCACCATGGATGCGATGTCTTTGCACCAACTCGTCAGCAGACGGGTCTGTCCAGAAGTGGTCAGCTGTCTTCATCTTTGTGTACTCCAATGCACAAGGTCCAACTGTCACAAAGAAAGTGCATAGTTACATAGTGCAGAGACTAAGAATCAGTTTAAAAGTGATCCACATCGGATTACCTTGAACACCCTGAGCACACTCAGGAATAGAATGAGTACATTTTTGTGTTAAAAGGTGGAGATGTACTATATCATGTGATCAACCTTTTGTTCCACCATAAAAAAAGGTAAAAAGATTTTTTTTTGATAGTTTAGAGTCATGGTTACCAACCTTTATAGCTTGTAACCCTTTGAAATACCGCTTGTTACAGGTTGTGGGAGTATTTTTCCCTTGCTAGTCTCTAGAAACAGTGTTTCTGGCTCAGGCCACTGGTGGGAAGCCAGTGAAGGATCATTTTCGTGTTGTTGAAGAATGGACTTTTACAGTTTAGCCTGCCAGCTTTATTTGCTTCAATCTAAAACTCCTCTGGTCAAGAGTTAGCAGCAACAAAGATTTCAGCATTTTCATGTAAACATAAGCCTGAGTTAGATGACTGCATTAAAAGAGACACATGTTTACAATGTCACATATAATTACCTAACAAAGAGGCAAGGATAGGTCCGTCCACAGGGTCCATTAGAACAGCCTCTTTCTCGTAGTATTTACTGGAAGACAAACGTGCACGGGGAATTTTGAGGGGAAACAGAGTTCTTGTAGCAAAAACAGTTATTGGCCTTTCTCAACTTACCAGCTGTTCTCCACCAGGTAGAGGACAATCTTGTCCAGCACCTTCTCAAATAGAGCCGTCCGGATCCACAGGCTCTTGACTCCCTGTGGGGTGAGGTTGGGCAGTCGGGGCATCTTGCGAAGGCTGTCTTGACTTTGCAAGCTTTGACTCCGTCTGTAGATGAGGAGAGTCAAAAGTTTTTAGATAAATAAAACATGTTTTTAAAATTCCCTTAAGTAAAACTGAATCTGCATGAAGCTAATGGCATCAGTGATTCATGACTCATAAAAGCCTATACACATGAATTATTTAGAAGCTTTTCATAATTAAAAATAGCCCTTCAAGTAAGCAGACAGCCATTTGTTTTCAGTGCTTTTGCTTGCACAAGGCTTTGATGTACGCTTTGAAGTACTGCTGTGATGTGTGAGAATGAGCTGTGACGTGTGCGTCTCTCACTTAGTCTCGATGATCTGCTCGAGCTCCTGGGCTTTCCTACACAGCTCCTCAGCCGGGGCGAAGCTCTTCCCCACCTTCATGAAGAGTGCCGCTATCTTGTTGCTACGTAGAAAGCCTGCTGCTCGTCGTTTCAGCCCATGCAGAACACATGCCTCCACGGCAGCTGTGTGGAGACAAACACATGGTTAGAATAAAGCTAAATATACTCTTTACCAAAGAGCACCATCCTTGTGCTATATGTCAGAACAGCATAATAATAAAAAGGAAACCAACAAAATAATTTTTTAATAAATTTTTCTATAATGCAAGCAAAATACACCTTGGCCCAACAAAAGTAGTTGACATATTTTGCTCAGGATTAAAGTGTTGCACAAACAGAGTGAACTTTTCATTCTCGGACTCTGCTGCTACGCAACAGGAAAACACAAAAACACCATTACTTGTGTCCACTTTGGTTGTGTCACTTTATGTACCATGAAATACTTTTCTTGCCATTAAAAAGATTATACTGATGTTATAATAATATTTTTACCATTTCGTTATAAATTAAGTAGCTAATATAGTTTTTTATTTATTTTTTGGCCACTTGGGGGAAGCAGAACAAGCTATAAACATAACACATTTGATATGTTAGGTTGTTGTGTCATTAGTAAATAGTTACCTATTTACACATCCAGCTGAAGAGGAGCAAAATTAGCATTCATTTGGAGTCATGTTACTGATTCCTAATAAATTTATAATATCATAGCTCTTTAAACAATAAATCAGTGTAGAGCAAAAACAATCACCAAGTCCTCCACGGGGCTTTCATATTACACAGAGTAATTTCACTCATTGTTAATATGAAAATATTGAATAGAGCAGCTTTAATTTGTAAAACTTGAGACAAACATTTTGTGCCATAAAATGCAACTTTGTGACATTGGCACCTAATATTTATATTATTTTCCAAGAAATGTGGGTTTGTGGCACAAACCTCTTGTCATACATAATAGCAGGTCATACATCCACTTCAAGTCAATTTATTTTTTTTCAGTGGGATAATCCACTCAGTGTCAATACTGCTTTCCAGGGAGTCCAGGGTGTAATATTAAAAATAACCAACAGCAACATTTGTGAACAACATGCCAGCTGTCAAGTGAGTTTCATCCCCATCTGCAGTTCTGCACTGTGCATGTCTACTGTATTGATGTGTTTAATATTGTTTTGTGTATATAAGTGTAAGTGTAATATATCAATTTAACACTGCATTTAAATATGAAAGGAAGCATGTGGCAACTGGTACCATACACTTCTGTGTTCATGTCTTGAAACTGTGTCTGAATCAGAGAATATTACTCAGTACTACAGTATATAAAACTGTAGAAAACCATTCTGCTACATTTTTAGGAACAGTGTATTCACGGTCTGCTAAGTTGCACATTTCCTAAATGGATTTTCCAGGTGCTGTTGTTATTAATTCATGTCTTCACATAATCATCTTTGCATAAGCTGCAATGAGTGGAAACACAAGTTGATGACATGATGACACACTCGCACAATCACTCGACTGTGCAGAAAATCAGACATCCCTCATCTCTCCTGGGCCTACGTGGCAGTGCCTGGAGCTGTGTTGACATTTGGTTTCTCTTTCAGGACTAATCCTGTGGCTCTGTTCACATGGGGTCAGGGGGAAGGCCTGGGTTGCCATGGCAACCCCAGTTGACGGAGCGATCGAGCTCTGGGGAGAGACGACCGGAGGGAGGGGTGGCGGCGGCAGCAGTGGCAACTCATCAGCATCGCGATCTCTCTGTCTCAATCATCCCCACTCCTTCAAATGCAGCTTCTCTCCTGCCTCCATGCCGTCACACCTGTCACTTTCTCTGACACTGCTGTTAATATGATCACTGTTAACAGGGGTTTACTTCAACCTAGGCAATAAAAGTGCCACAGCCATCAACGTTCATTTTTTAATTTTTTTAAATTAAACTATCTTCATCGTCTTTTCTGCACATTTGTTTCTTCTCCCTCTCTTCCTGGATTTAGTTCGTTATCTCTCTGTGCCTCTTTTTCCCCCTCCACATCATAATAAGGGCATGAAGCTAAATGTCAGAACAAAGCGTAACATGAAAAGGTCTCCAAATATAGTTCATCATCCTTACTCTCTCATCATTTCTGCTAACTAGTCTGAAATGCCAAAAGTGGAAAGATAGAAACTCCCAAACCTTTACATTTTGAAAGCTACTGTCTATCCATAAAGCTACAGAGAAAATCCCCCGTGTGCCACAGTATGTGCAGAGACAAAACTTCTCTGAAATAAACAACAGCACCAGTGGCAGCGTTACAACACACTTTGTTTATCCCACACTTGGGAAATTTGTTTATCACTGTAGAGCACATACAAATAAAACCATAAAGTGTTCAGTATGAGACACAAGGCACAGAGATCAAACAAGAATCAACTTAATTAGTTAAATTTGACCTGAACCGTTTTCCTACAACGTTATTCACAAACAACAGTTAAATGTGCACTGAAGAAAATTCGCATCATGCCAGTAGGATTAGTTCTTTGTGCAGTCACTCCTGGTAAAAACAGCTAATACAGTAAATTGCCTCTAATCATCCTGTATCTGTGGCAACTGATTGCATTAGCAGACAATGGACAGTGACACACAGAGCAGCCAAAGGCACCAACACAAGGTCTTAATATGGACAGTGCTGAAATATTAGTCAGTAGGTCAGTAGTGGATCCTCCAAATATAATCTTGAAAAAGGTGTGAGCCGTTCTTTCTTGACCATCAGCAAAACCGCAAAGTTGATATACAAGTTTGCAACTTTACATCAATACTTCTAGCGCCACCATCAGGCAAAAGTGGAAGTGGCTTTTTGATAAGGCTTCAGTGTGCATTTGTAAAGGTGAAATCAAACAAAGGGATTCACTGATCTGTTCAGAGCTATCGAATTAATCAGAGTGACTGAGCCATTTAAAAGAATTGTTTTGACCTGTCATAACTGGTATGCTGAAACGAGGACTTTAACACACAGGGCTGGAGGAGGAAAGAAAAAAGGTGCAGTTTATAACTGGGTAAACTGAGGATTAAAAATTAAACTAAGGAAATACAGAACAGAGCTTCTAATCTATCAATAAAACTGTGGTTGTTTTTAGCTTTGCTGCGCTACTTTTGATCGCACTTGAACTCAAGTCAACAGTGGCGTTTTGACACACATTCCCTCCGTCTACATTTCAGCCTCTGCCCAGCCAGATCATCAAAGTAGCCATGATGGTGGAGACTAATTGCTCCCCGGTGAGCTGGCCGAGCTCCTCTCCCAACCTCCGCTCGCTCTCATCTCTGAGAGCAGACCACAGCTGAAAGAGGACGTGCGGTAAAAGTCAAAATAAGGATCACAGGAGGAGTCAGGAGAAAGATGAATCTGGCAGACAACACACCGGGGAGATGAGAGGGTCATCCCAAGCTGCTACGTGTCCACTGGGACGTATGCTAGTAGTAGAACAAAGATAAGCTTTAGACTGACCGCCATCTATTAAAACAGGCCATTAAATAATCCAACAGATAACGACCACACTACAGGTCAAGAAAACTGATGACATGCGACATGAAAGCAGTAATGCAAACACATAAAGCACGTACAATGCCCACAATACTGACATGTGTGAAGACTTTCCTTCACACTGTAATAAACACCTATGTTCTGTGACAAATAACCTTAAATAAAAGTTTAAAAAAAGATCTGGACTAAGCTGCGTTTTCAGGCTGTGCTGTACACTATGAAATCCAAATTAGCTATACATCTTTACATCATGATGAGGTAGTGTGATCGCACCTCTACAGACTCAAGAAGCACACACATTTGATTGTGTATTCTACAATGTAATTTTCATTTCATTTCAGCACTTTGACCTTTTTCTGCCTCTTCAAAATATTTTGTTTCACTTTCTCACTTTTAAAAAAAACTTTTTTAAGGTCATATGTGTGTGAAATGATGATATACGTTACGAGTCACTGTGGCTCTAATGTCTATTTGTTTTCCTTTCTCACTATTCATTACTTATTACTAGTGGTGTCGCCCATCGCCTCACTAAGTCTGTGCAATGCAATGTGTGCCATTTGCACAACAAAATAAAGCAGACAGGCCTATAGAGACCCAAATGTTTCTCCATGTATTTCGCTAGTGCATCTCCTTGTACATGAAGACGACTCATTTATTCGCACTATTTTTCTACACGGTAGTGAAAGTCTGTGTCAAAGGAAGGTTTCATCACTGCTCCTCTGTTTCAACCACAAATACCTTTTCCAAAAATTCAGCGGCTTTCTGAGAGTCTCATCATATGAGTAAAGAACTTTGTCTGCACACATGGCTGCTAAATAGTAAAAATATCACATTTTCTGAAAGCTGAGAGTCATTTCATTCCCACTGAAATCCCCTAAAATATATCTTGTTACTGATTACAGCTCTGGGCTGAGCCAGATATTTGACAAGTGTGAGCGCCTGCATGTGGGCAGTGTGTTTCTCACTATATTAGAACCATTTGGAGGCAAGAACAATAACATTTGGTGAAATGTTGAACTTTAAATGTCCTTAACTTCCTTCCCTGTTAAAGTTTTATGAAGCAAATATATTCTTGTTGTTGGACAAAGATCCTTGTCATAGGAAAAACCATCCAATAAAAAGGACCACCAACTTTACTCTATCTTCTTTGATTGTTGCCTCATAACCTACACTACTCCATGTAAATACATGTAAGTTGGCTTTGTTATGGCCAAATGTTGCTCGAATATACTGTACTGTATCTTGGTCAATAATTCTATATGCAAATTATTGTTGGTAATGGGGAATAATTTGTGTTCTATGAGATAGTTATAACTAGTTGTGTTTATTTGTTCTGATGTTACTGTTGAAATGTGGTTAACTTAGAAGGTCATCTTTAACCATGTACATCCTAATGTAGAAGTCAGATGTGAAAAGCTCATTAGTCACCAGTTAGTGAAGGAAGGAAGTTGCCTCGTCCATAGACTGGCTCAATGCAACCTTCATGTTCATTTCATTTACATTCATTTGGTTCTGTTTCAGTAAGTTTGCCCACAAGGAACAAGGGAAGATTATTGCTGTCTACTTCGGGAGCTGAAATGTCAGAACAGTAAAACCTCTAACTTTATATTGGACTCTGAGTGACTTTGTGAGTAACCTTTTATTCTTAAGATGGCTGCAGAGTGGAACAGTAAGAGAGGCAAACGTGTCAGAACTACAGTATGACATCCAAGTGACTTAGCAGGACATTTTAACATAACATAACATTTTCCATTACAGTTTTTGTAATGCTTAACTGCATTTATATGTATTCCTTTATTTCTTCATGTATTTAATTTTGCCCTGTGACCAAAAATTGACTTGTTAGATGTATTGTGTTCTGTGTAAGACCAAAATAAGAAGAAAGAACATAATGAAAGAGAGAAAGAAAGTCAATAGCGTAAAGTTAAAGAAAGCAATTCATGTCAAGAAAATCATCAATATGTTCTGATTCATCTAAAAATGAATCAGAACATATTTCCCCTCAAAGATAACCTACAAATAGTAGCATCTTTTACAGAAACAGATCCAAGACTTAACTGTGACAAAAGTAACTAAAGATAATGCTTGCAAAATGTCACAGTAACTTAATACTCAATAAAATAAAACAGACAACATTTCAATAAAAAACCCACTCAGGCTCTTTTCAGTGTTGCAAAATTGTTCAACTGTGTGATTCATTTGTATGTTTGGTTACTCACCACAAAAGGACACAATATGGCTGCTGTCTTCGTGAACAAATTTCCTGGTGACGGCTTCCTCCATAATTTGCTTCACCTGTCAATGACATGGCAGATGCTGGATGACTCATTCATTAACACAATGCCACAACTGACACTCGCACATGTCTGTGAAGGGGCTCGTTGGATAATTATGAGAATTTATAAAACTAATGCGAGAGGGTAAAATAGTGGGAGGAGAGTGCAGGGCTCAGGCGTGAACTGGGGTTGAAAAGTTGAAACGAGGAAGAAAAACGAGTGGGAAGAAGAGTGCATGTTATGTTGGTTGGATGAGTCACCAGCTCTCATCCCAAGGAGCTCTACTGGGAAATGGAAGTGTTACATTGGGGTGGGGGTGGTTGGCGTTCATCCAGCACAGACCCCCTTTTTCTGAACCCTTTCCAATCCTCAGTGGGAGCAGTTTGATTCTGTTGCGTCAAAAGCTGATGACATCCTATTCATGCAAACCCAAGTCAACTTTCAAAAAGATGGAGAAGGTCAGACATGCTCACAAGGTAACGCTCATTAGTTAGGCTATGTCATCATGGCGATAGCTGACCTGACAACAGCTAGAGACCAATAGTTGAAACAACCAATAAATCAATCCCTCCGGTGGCTATGGAGACGTCCCTATGTGTGGGCACAGCTCTGCAATCTGCATAGAGAATATCAACCTCCGGACACAGCCACAGTGATAGCTGTAATTTCCTGTTGAAATGAGTCTGTCCACAACGACCACATTGCACCTTCTACACAAACACAGACATACGCTCACCAATACACACACACACACACACACACACACACACGCACACACAGCTATTCGCTCCAGGGGTTGAGGTTTCCTCTGCTCTATAACCTTTTTTTCCAATCTACACTTTGATTCAATCCTTCAGTGGCGTGAGCAAATCTTTTCTCTGAGAGGCAGTTCACCGGTCATGAAGCAGCCAGCTGTCTAACAATATTAGTTTTCTTGGTTTGATATTTACAGCTTGCTCATAAAATTTTCCGGGAGGAAGATATATTGTGATATGTGAATATAGAAGTAAGAACTAAATGTTAATAAGCCTTCATTTTCATTGTCAGAAGCAGAGGTAAGTATCAATCAGCAAAAAGACATTGCATCATCTTTCATATTTTGTAATCGTACTCTCAAAGTAATAAGTAATAACTGTCAAAAAATATAGAGGGGTGAAAAGTGCTGTTTCTCTCAGAAATGTAGAAAGTATGTAAAAGTATCAAGTAGCATACAATGGAGATAATCAAAAAACTACCTCAAAATTGTACTTGAAAGTTACTTCCCACCACTGGCAACTTTGTATTGTGATACCGATATATCATGTTGTTTCAGCAAATGTGATTAGGCAGCTATTTAGCTTAAAAATAACCAAATGTGAATGTCCAAATAAAACAGTTAGAAATGCCTGAAAAACAAACAAACAACCAACTTCATTAAAGTGAAACTAAAATCCTGTAAAACCAGAGATTTTTAAATGATAGATACTGTCACTCTGTGCGAATAGTAATAAAAAATCCCTGAACCTACTTGTAAATCTAAAACACATATGTAAATGCAACCATATTCATTAGTCCATATGGAGTTCATAAAAGCAATGCCTGAACTAAGGGAGAACAATAAAAGAGACTATAAGGACCATTATTTAAGATTCAACAGTGAGACACAAAACAACTTGTTTTCCTGTGATGCTGCTGAGAAGAATCTGCCCACTGAGCACTGATTGCACCCTCGCTGTTTATGCAAGATAAGGACCCCAAACTGACTAATCTCTCACAAAAAAAGTTTACAAACACTTTGTACAACAATGCACCCAGACCCATGTCCCCCTGAAACATTTATATATTAAAAAACATCACTAATTAGACAGCAGTCATTACACAAATCTGGCCCGTTCGCTACAGCAGCTTTGTTATCTTCAGCGTCAACAGAAATGATTCATGCTGCCAACACAACCGAGACAGTGCCAGTCTGATGTGATGCACACCCGCTCTGCTCATGATCACTTTTATATAAAACACACACACACACACACACACACACACAGATAAAACACAGGGGACTTATGTGCACTATAGTTTTCTTTCTGAGTGCACCTGATACAGAAAGCTGATTGATTTGCCAGCTTGAGGACGCAGACTCCTCCTCGTGTTTTCTCATCTCTCTCATCTGGGTTACAGATCAGGCCTCCAAAGAATTTAATATGGTGACGTGTCTAAGCACAGACAAACGGCAGGTTTCTATGGAGACAGCATGTGTCGCACAGTGGATCACTTCCACCAAAGAAGATGTGTCAACAACATTCATTCATCTCTAAAATAAACAAAAATGACCGCAGCTCCCTAATTACAGTAATTAATCTAAATGTAGCGCCGCCATAATTTCACACATCATCCATCCACCGAGAGTCCTAGCGTGTTAATTTGGTATCAATAAAGCACAAATCTACCCCAAATGTACCATTTCGATTGAATTTTCACCACAAAATATATTCTCACCAGAAACGTATCTGTTAGAGTAGCGCAGTCTGCTCAAACTAATCACTGTAGCTTGAAGGCATCAGCCATTGATAAAAGATCTTCAGAGTATTCCAATTAACTCCTGCAACAGCAGAGCCATGAAATAACAGCCAGAGAGAAAGCCCCATCCATTAACATCCACCCTTCATTATTCATCATCTCTGTGGGCCACTGATGAATAAGCGGGGAACACGACAGGAAAAAAAGAAGAAGAAAAATCATCATTGGTTATGCTGTGTGTTAATCTATGCATACAGAGCTATATTTGATTTAAAGTTATGTATCGCAATTACACTTTTGAATGATCAATTTCATAATGAATAAGCAGGCTCAAAAGGCAGTGACTCTGCCTCAAAACCAACACAACCGCTACACAGCCTTAAGTAGTTGACAAGGCAATCTAACCACAGGGTCCATTGAGTAGCTGTTCTGGAGCTTTTGATCAAATCACAGCTTCCTCATCAGATGATGTTGTCATGGAACTGTAGTTCTTCAAATTGCCATTTGTTCCTGAGCATTTTGAGGACTTCTTGTCCATGTTGGCTTAACCTTGTGATGAGATTGTTTTGTCAAGAGTGAAGCTCATACAATACAGAATCACCTGAGATTAAGGTGGACCACAAAGCTGCTGATGTAAACAGCCAGAAGAGGCTCCACACTTACTACCAGTTAATGAAGTATTACCCTAACTCTCACACCAGCAGTGCCTTGTAGTTCAGCTGAATTAAAAGTAGCGTACAAACTCGTGTATTTGTATCAAACTTCTGATTCTGGCAGCAAACCATCTCTCTCAGTACAGCCAGCCAATCCTATCTCCTCCATGCCAAAACCTGATTATCAATACATTCACCTAGATAAAGTCAAATACAATATAATAGTCAAAGTTTAATGATCTCTATCAGCAACTATAACAATATTTGATGATTTCCCTGCGGTTTGTTCCTGCAGTATGAATCAACCCTGTTCTATCAACATGCTACCAGGAATCATAAAAATCTCTATTAAGCAGAAAACACAGAACAAGTTGGGTGGATTGTCTTACACTCCACTGCCTGAAACCTCATCCTGAGCAAGCACTCAGCCTTAAAAAAAAGTGAAACAGGAAAGTAAATGGTGCAGATCTCTGTGGCGAGTTTTCTAATAGCACCCCCCTCCCCCCCTCCTTTAGCAAACACGGTGTGTATTTGTGTTTGCATGCACGTGTGATATACAAAAAGACAGAGGGAGGAGCACAATTCAGAGGCATGATCAGAGCAAGATAAAGACACAGGGACAGACTGAGAGGGGCTCTATATCAAAGCTAAGGCAAATAAGAGATCTCATTCAAACCAATTTTGTGCCAGAAGGTAATTCTGCTGCCACAGACGTCCGGCACTCTCTGGATAATGGCCCACATCCAGGTATGTCTGAGCAGCCTGGTGGCACATAACCAGCTGGGCAAGGATAGCGTGAAAACACACAGCATAGAGACACCATATGGTATAACCCACACAGAGAAATAATAATCATGAAGTAATGGGAAAATGGTACAAACAACAACATCTATCTTTCCAGATGAATCTGAAAAGCACCCACTAATAAATAAAAATTCTTTATCTCATCAAAATGAATGCTGATTTTAATGAAGTGCTATCTGTGAAAAAAGTGAGCTATCGTGCTGCGTTGTTGTTCCATCCACAGACTCCATCGGGCTGCATTTGCAGTAAACAGTGAACGAGCCACTGTGAATGAATCTCAGCGAGGCCGTATCAGCACTGAGGAGGCAGGTTTAATCATGGGAAGGGTCTGGTCTCACTGATAAGCCCGCGAGCAGGTCTCAAAACAAATCAGACCAATGTCTTTACGTTCCTCCTTTCACAAGAAGGATGTGATTTTTATCTTTCTTTGGCAGAAATAAAGTTGTGTAATTTATGAGGCAATCTGAGATGCAACTAATGAAACAAATCCATCGATTGTTAAGAGAAGGAGGTTAAAAAGGTGGTCTGGACTGGGATAAATCTTCTCCTTTCTGCTCCATTAAAACTACTGTTAATTTTCCTCTGCTTCAGTTGAGTCTTCAAGCGACCAAAACCAACAATAGCTTAGTTTATGTTGGGAAGCTCCCGGGGCTGAAGGTGTTTACGGTAGATGTGTAAATGTAAAGTGAGGTGTTTGTGATTTTGAGAAAACCTTCCCTGAACAAACAAGGAAACAAACGCCTCAACAGGAGTGACCACAAAGTACACACACGACAATGGAGGACAGTGGAGACACAATGGAGAGACTCACACACAGTTTGCCCAGCTGATATTAAGCTTTCTTTTAAGTTATTATTATAATTCTTGGTCAATGTGAACAACAAAGGTGTTTTTTAAGTGGCGATAAACATCCCAAATTAAAACAGGTTTCACCACGCAAACTACTTCGTACACAGAAGTGAATACTACACATGAAAAAAGGTATAACAGTTAATAACTGTTAACTGTAAAGTTAGCTTCCTGAACAAAGTGACAAAGCTAACGTAAGCATGCAGTAACCTATATAGCTAAACAGTATGTAAGTTAGACAGTTCAGATAGAAGAGTGAAACAAATATGGTCGACATTTCTGACCTGATAATTGAAAATGCAATAAAATAAATATGTAAACTTTTATAAAATTGCAAAAACAACACAATGTAGTAACCTTACCTCAAACTACAAAACATTATGCTAATAACGTTAATCTCAAATCACTATAAAGTCGGTTAGGTTATCTTAACTGGATATTTCCTTCTCAATCTATACTGACTAACACCATTCTATATATTTACATGTAGCCTATGCCTATATTAGCAAAACACATTCATGTCTATGTTTACAAAAGGATGGTCTGGTAGGATAAGTTTAATATATCCCAAGGCCTCCTAAGAGGTTTCTTTTACAGCTAGTAATGCTTAGTGACTTCCCGCTTGCCTAATTGATTGCTTATGACAGGGTGTTTCTATGCAACTGATTTACATATTACTATAAAGTCTTTACTAAGGCATAGGATTTAATGGTGTAATCTGATTTCGTAAACCTCTCCCTTGAATCCAGACATTTGTAAGAACTTATGATTTTACACACAAACACAGTAATGGATTCATGATTAGCTGGTTCAACCAAATCCTGTGGTCTGATGCAGTGGTTTACCAAGAATGTGGACTACTGATAGGCTGTGGCTACATTTGTAATTTTTTTTTTTTTACAGCTACAACCCAAAAGTACTGGACTTCAACCTTTCACATCCGCTGTAGGGAAGTTTCATGAGAATAAGATTAAGCCCAGCAGGCCTTAAAAATGTGATAATATTGTGACAAAAAAAGCAGGTCCAGAAAAGGTTTTTTTATTTAGCTGGTGCGGCTCTTTCATCATCTTGAGCATCTTTTCTTTAAACAATAAAAAGACATTAAAAGAAGTTAACAAATCATCATTCTTCCTCCAAATGGATGCTCATGCAGCTTGAGCTTTGAATCTCAGCGCCATTTGCTTGCATGAGAAAAGATGACAGGCTTATGTGAATGATTTCCCCTTAGTCAATAACATGTCATTCATGAATCCCATTTCCTTTTCCCAACATTTGGGACCCCCTGAGAAGAAATCTCAGTCAGGTGTTGAATGGCAGACAATCTAACTGTTAGTGACATTTAATTTCATCTCTGCTGACCTATGGTCTTCTGTGTTACTGTAGTAACCCCAAACTGAAATGATGAGTGACATGAAGGGTTGAAAACCTGATGAACAAACCTGCAAAGCTGCTTCCATATTTGTGTCTACTCACCACCATATAACGCATTACACACATATCACACACACACACACACACACACACACACACACACACACACACACACACACACACACAGTTTGTGTCTAACTGAAACCACCAAATGGCTTGGCAGAAGGCTGAAGGTTTGCTCTGCCATAACACCTCAAACACTGACTACGGATAATCTGCTTCTCCACCCGAATAATTATTGAACTGCATCACGAACACTCAGAAAGGGAACACCGAATAAGAGATGCAGACTTGTAAGAAACAACTTTAAAACAACTATTAATATTGTCTTATTTCATATGGTCTAGGCTTGTTTTCCAGTCTTTTCAAAGATGTTGATGAGCATCCAAGCCACCCATCTCAGGAAAAGAGAGAACATTGAGTACAGACACACTAAGTGTCACCCAGGTTTTGTTAGAGATCACCTGAAAAGCTTCCCTGAGTACAGGGTGAACTACACAGCTTCATACAAAGCAAGGTGTTTGTTTTTCCGACTCGATAACAGTTGAGCTGAAAACACCCACCTCCTTCTTGACGGTGCGCAGCAGCCTCTGTCGGGTCTCTGTCTCTAAAAACACAACACAAACAGTCCCACACAGGACGTTTATACAATTGCCACAACTTCACTTATTCTAGATACTCAAAAGAAGACAAATAGGATTCAAAATTATTAATCTTTAAGGGGTTTTATTTGCTCCCACCTGCCATTGTTGCCATGGATCCTGTCTCCTGTCTGCAAGCAGCACCCCTCCCATCAGCTGAGTGCTGCTCGTACACTGCGAAGTGGATCACGACTCCACCTCCTCACACACGCCTCTTAAAGACACATGCAGTGCTTCCATTGGGTGGCCGTGCATCCATACAACAGGCTTGTAATTGCCGTGAAGACGGGTTTCTAACATTAAAATCGGATTATGTTCTTTATGAGGTAGCCTGTAGCTGCCTACATTATGAAGTTGTCCACAACATTGATTAAATTAGAGTTCAACTTATATACTTATAACTTATTTATCGGCCTAAATTTCACGAGTGCTGTGATCTTCCCATTGTAATGGAATCTTTTACCAAGATGTTATCAAGAAATGTAATGCATAGCCTATAGGATTAGAAATATAAAAGCAAAAAAAACAAAACAGAGAAATATCATAAATAGAGTTCGATTCATGTGCTTGTAAATTTCTGTGACATTGAAACCTTTTGTCTTTACGCCATCTTGTGGCCAAAATAAGGAAACATTGGGGGACAAAATTAATGAACTAGACTAGATACCAGATTTGTTAAACGCCGATCTCTTAAAAATGTGATTATCTAGTCAAATCATTCAACTATTAGGCCTACTGGGGTGGGTGTGCGTGCAATCCCAGAAAATGTGACTCAGCACTTATTATGTGACAGATTGGATACACTGCATTTTAAAGCACATCTGCTCTGTTGCCCCGCGTGCCGAGCCCCTGCTGCTAGATGCACTAAAAACACCTGGAGTTCAAAACTTGGGGCAAGTCAGGTCAGATTTCTGGGTTAACATCACCAGTGAGGATGAAAACACTGTAAATCCTTAGCTTTTGTTTAAGTTTGCTTCACTACATTGACATACAGACACTTGGTAACTTTAAGTCACACCTTTGTTAAAGAAAAAATGTGCGAATGTGCCAAGAAATTGCACAAAGGCACTCCTATTATTATAGGCCTTTGCTTAATTCTAATTATTCCTAAATTATCACGGAAAAACAGTGTCGCATATTGTCCACAGGATGGCGACTGAGTAATTTTTGATGCCCACGATCCAAAAAAAGATCAAATAATTCCATGTGGACTTTTCAGCTTTAATTTAAATAAGAATTATTCTTCCCATCCCCACCCAACGTATGAGTGACGACATCTTCAGGAAAACCACCATCTGAACCGTCAGAATACGAGCAGGAGGGGTCGATGCTTCAGCGCACTGGAGTGTGGAGTTTCTTTGGGCCATAAGTCCACTCCTGCCTTCAGGACTGAACTGTCAGGTAGATCGGGTGGTGAAAGGATGGCGGGATAATACACGATGACAGACCGAGAGCCCCAGCCCCCCCTTCATAGTTTCAGAACCTTCTGTGGTTGATGAACATCAGAAACACTTCCTGGTCCAGTCCTAATCACATGCTGAGACCTGTAATCTTAGAATTTTATATCATGATACCAGAATAAAACAACAAAAAACAGGCAATTCAGACGTTCACACAAGTGTGATTTGGGGATGTTATATTTTTTAAAATATTAATTTAAAATACAGAGCAGCGGTTTACGTGTCCTTGGATGAGAGATAGAAACCCTCTTCCCGCAGTGGCTTCATTGTGACGACTGTGCTTTAGTCCCATTTGTTCTCTGATTTCCTCACAAACATCCTCTTCAACTCAGGATTCCCTCGCTGCATGACTCACACCTTGCAGTGGCTTTAGATAATATGAGGTAATAGGACGTTTTGTTAAATGCCATACCAGGACTTATGCCTGAGTAATCAGCACACAGGACTCCTCTCCAGCCTGCCCTTGCTTAGGCCTACTTGTCAATGGGAAACTGAATGTTTTTATTAGTGCGCGTTTGTCAGTTCAACACACAACAACATTTATTCACAGTACTGAGTCAAATATATATATATATATATATATATATATATATGTAGGCTATATATTCTCCAGAAACATAACTATGTGAAGTCATGTTGTCACATCTCAGCAGATATTCAGTAAATCAAAACTCCAGCAAAGTTACTCACTTTTATGATGCTCAGGAAACTAGAGAGATAAATATACAACGGGGCCAACATAAGGCAGGGAAAGCAGTTCAAAACAAAATCAAATCCTACATTTTTAAAAAAGCAATGCTGTGTCATATCCATGTCTTGCCTGTCAGCAGAGTCTCTGGGCATGGCCAACATGCACATGTCCATGTGTGATTAGAGTCGACGTGCTCTAACAGGCACCACGGCATGCGATGGAGGTTCCTGTCAGTCTGATGTTCTTCTGCCCATGTGTGCCAATGCAGATTGACAGGATTGTATGTTAGAGAAGGCCACTGCTATATGGTATGTTGTTATGTTTTTAGGCTTTTGGCCCTCAGGGACTGCCTCACCTCGGCTGAGCAACCACAGCCTTTTTTCACCGGCTGATTGTTTACTCTTCCCCATCCTGGCTCCGGCAATGAGAAGACATGTTGAATCTGGAGGAATCACAGGAGGCCTTTGTCTCCTGCCAGGCCGTTATTGTAAATAATAAACTGTTCTTAATTAACTTGCCTGGTAAAATAAATGTATGAAAAAGAAAAAGAAAAAAGAAAAAAAAGAATCTGAACTGTGAAAATAAAGCATCTATCTATCTATCTATCTATCTATCTATCTATCTATCTATCTATCTAAGGAAACTTTAAAGGGCTTTACAAGCATCATAACATCATAGCAGAAAATTACAGAATAAACAGTTATCAAACAAACAATCTTCCTTTCACCATTTCCTAGCTTCAGGTGACGCAGCCAGACAACAAGTCATGTGACACCAGGCCAGACAGCTTGGCTGCCACTTGGCTTTTAAGTGACAATTTTATTATGGCACTGGATGTCTCTTGTCCTATCTGCGTGTCATATCCATTTCCCAAAGTAACTCCATTTGATGCACTCTCTTGGCTCGCAGACCTGCGTGACCGCTGCTCTCTGATGATACAGTTAGCAGCCTTTTCAAAGTGCCCAGTGCTAAAAGCAGTGGATTTGATTACAAAGTCTTTGTATTAGGTTTATACTAATGAGTGCAGTCAAGCTGCTGTGATTCTGTTCTGCTGTCTTCACCAAACTATATTAACAAAGGATCAGGGAGCCAAGATGGCTCAAGGTGCTATTTATGGATTTCTGTAACAAACTTTTGGTTCACGTGGACTTGAATTACTTTCCAATTTGACTTTTTCTCCAGTTGTGACCCACCTGTGTAATGCCTTTATATTGTTTTATTTAGGCTATTACTTTTACATTGTGTCTGTATTTTATATCTTGCTGTTGTCTTTTATTGTGAAGCACTTTGTGATGTCTGATACAGGTCAGATACAAATAGGCAGGAAAATGACAAATTGTAAATAAAGACGTGGAAACATTGAAAGCATGTTACTGTAACATTTGGAGGCTTGGCAGCATGTAACAGCAGCAAAAAAATAAAATAAAAATCATGCTAAAAAGCTCCAGAAGAGCTACTACATGGACCATGTGGTGAGATTATTTTTCTCAACTGCTTTCTTCTAGATCAAGAATGAACTTTGAACGTCAGCTTTTAAGTCAAGAAGCACAAGAGAAGTCTGTAAATGCGAAATTACAATTCCCTGACCGGACAGCTAGTAAATGGACCACTGGGGGAGATTACTTTTTCAACTGTCATCACTGTTTTCATGCAATCAAAGTGAAGTTTATCCTAAACCATCTCTGAATGATGACCCAACAAAAAGGGCCGCAGAAATCATTTAGGCCTATTCAAAGCTCCATATTACAAACGGGAAAGTCAAAAAGGTACACATGTGCTGTCATGAATGTGTGAATAATGAGGTCTACATGCCACATCGTTACTGAAGCATAAAAACCATCACTGTAACATTAGAGGGACCATATTGATCTCTGTCACATCGTTGCGATTGAAGGATGAAGTCTTGAGTCCTGATAACCATCACCATCGGAATTTACTTTTCTGGATATCCTGTTGCAGGTAGCCTAAATTTAAAATCAATAGGCCATATAAGTGAGTAAAGCAGCAGTCAAGACTACGGGTTAACTCACTGGTTTGTAGTGAAAGTGTCAAAAATTCAACGTGCGATTATAGAAGGTGTGTTCAAAGCCGCTGTAAGTAAAAATCAAACAACCTCTGTGCTATCTTCCTGCACTAACAGGTAACCCCAAGTGTCCGCTGCGGCTCCACCAACTCCTCCCACTCGGCCCTGTCATCATTATAGGAGAAACATCCTCCTCTCTGTGGAGCTGGTCCTCTGACTGACTTTTCACAGTCCGATGCCCCGACAGGACTCAGCAGTCATGGCCGGCAGTCTGACCCCCCACGGATCCCCGAACCCCGGCTACAGCTCCAACAACGCTGTCCCGGTGCCGGTCATCACCCAGACGGACTCCAGGGACAAATGGAGCAAAAAGATGGATTTTCTCTTGTCTGTCATTGGCTTTGCGGTGGACCTGGGAAATGTTTGGAGATTTCCGTACATATGTTATCAAAACGGTGGCGGTAAGTGGTTTAGAGATTTTACACCAGGTCAAACAGCTTGATTTCATAAGTTTGGATTTAAGTAGCTCGAACTCTTGTGTGGAGCCACTTGGCAAACACTTACATATTTTAATAGTCCTCAAATCGATTAAATTCCCGAATTTGAGCACGACATTGCTTTAAATTATTCAGAAAACAGGCTGCAGCTACGCATCTGGCAGCAGAAACTGTCCATGGTGCTGAAGTACGTATCTGTAACCTTCACGTCACTAAAAAGTTTTTACACTTTTCCTATGACATAGTCTGTATCTGTTTTTCTTTTTATCAATCATTTTCACAATACAAACACTTGACAAATCCTTATCAGGACAAGCGTTTTATGTAGGCTATATAGGCTATATTATTTCCTGCACAGATTGGTTGAGTGTTGTGCTTTACTCAATTCTTTTACATCAGAAACTAAGGGTTGGTTACATTACAGCAGCCTATCTGTCTTAAAGCATGGCAAATTTATATATATAACACAAGGCAATCCTGAAAAGTGCTGCACATAAAACATGAAAAGACAAGATTTAAAAGAAATATAAAAGACAATTTAAAAAAAGGATTGAAAAAGCATAAATAGAAGATCTAAAAAAGGAATAAAAAGAAAGTTACATAGCAATATAGCAATATACATTTTATTTGATAAGCCTTAAGGCTGTGTTCTTTTCAAAGGTTTTATCAAATAAAATATTTTGTTGCTCTTGTAAACCCCCCTTTGGGCTGAAATACAATGTAAACCACAATTAACTTAACTGACAGATGTAAAAATGAGGCAGAAGAGATGTCTCATTTTCACATTTTCATTCAAGTTTTGTTTTTACATTCAGGTTCAAGTCCTCTTCAGATCTCATTGTTGAGTTTTCATTGCACAGTCATCATGACGTCCATGTAAAACCCCTACATAACATGATGTAGCCTCGTGCATCTCTGTGCAGGTGCTTTCCTTATTCCCTATATTTTGATGGCCATCTTTGGTGGTGTTCCGCTCTTCTACATGGAGCTGGCACTGGGACAGTTCCACAGAACCGGAGCCATATCCATATGGAAACACATCTGTCCCATTTTCAAAGGTAAGGCCCTCACGCTGCGCTGCTCAGTTAGCAGATATTCAGTTGAAATCTACCGTGGGAAATCTGTGACACAATATCAACTGAACACAATGCAAGCGTTTTTTTACGGTTATCTTCTGTTTCAGGTATAGGATATGCTATCTGTGTCATCGCCTTGTATGTGTCCTTCTACTACAACACCATCATCGCCTGGGCCCTCTTCTACTTCTACTCCTCTTTCTCCAGCATCTTGCCTTGGACAAACTGCGACAATGTGTGGAATACCCCCGACTGCACCAACTATTTTGGCATTGACAATGTCACCTGGACGAATTCCTCCAGGTCTCCGGCCGAGGAATTTTACACGTAAGTGCATGTAAGTGTGAGTTACAGAAACCACATATATAAATAGCTTTGCAGTAATACTCTACACAAATAGATTTTGTGCGGGAAATGTTCTCCTGTGTACTGATAATGGCATGATTAATGTGTTTTGTCTTTACAGGAGGAATGTTCTCGAGATCCACAAGTCGTCGGGGCTGAAAAATGTTGGGGGTGTCCGCTGGCAGTTGATGCTCTGCCTTTTTCTCATTTTCACCATCGTATACTTCAGCCTCTGGAAGGGTGTGAAGACTTCGGGAAAGGTAACACAATGCAGTTGTTTTATTGTGATAACAACATAGGTTATTGTGAATTATCTTTACTTTAATCACACATCTATGATCTCTAGTTCCCCAGTATAACTGTATCTCGTTCTGATATATTTTTTTCTTCCACACCAGGTTGTGTGGGTGACAGCCACCTTACCCTACATAGTGCTTTTCATCCTGCTAATTCGAGGGGCCACTCTGCCAGGAGCCTGGAGAGGTGTGGTGTTTTACCTAAAACCCCAGTGGGGGAAGCTGCTGGAGACCAGTGTGAGTTGTACAAAGTTGGTCGGTCAGCTGGTTTGAGGATACAGTTCACTCATCTATAACATGGAAAACAGGGCCTCACATGTTTGGTCCCATGAGAACCTACACCCTTCATTTAAATGAAAGTGAAATGTGGAAAAGAAAGAAGAGGGAGAGAGAGAAGAAATTACATTACTTTAAAACACACTTACAGATAATAAACAGGTAGGAAATAGTTAATCACAGCATTTTGATTTAACAACAAAGAATTGTAACTTCTATGTTTATATGTTTTTCTTGTCTATTTTGACAGATGTGGCCTGCCAGTTTTTTCTTTTTGCAGCCATGTCTTTGTAATCAATGTCAGAGCAGTTATTCTTAATATTCTTAACAGATACCCATTTTTTTTGTCCACAATTTTTCTCAGAGTACACATTTAACACAAAACAAAAATGTAATGATATGCTCTGTTTCACTGTGTGCAACTTTCCAAGATTAGTATGTAACTTGCTGGATTGATGCAATGAAATACCACATTTAGATCTACCAAACATGAGAGGTGTTTAAAATCTTCATTCATTTGTACCCACTAGTCCCTTGAGAATCTGCCTATATTTTTTTTATTTTATTTATGAAACGTCCTTGTCTTCCTCTCTGGCTCACTGCGCTTGTTTGCTAAACATGTGTGAGTGCTTTGGCTAGAAGGGAATATGGATGAGACGAAATGAGATGCATAAATAAGCCACAGAGCAGGATAATAAGATGCATAATTGGTTTAGATTTTCTGCCCATTAACAAAGGCCTCCCTTTCTGTCTCACTCACCAATATCCAACGCTGCCCTCTTCTTTTTAATGCCGAATGCGTGCTCCTCTTCAGATCTCCCTGTATACAGCTGTGCTGCAGGTAGATTTCTATACGACTGACACAACGCCTCTCTGCTCGTTAAATTGAATACTGAGGAACACAAACAAGAAAATGAAAATTTGAAGATAATCCTATTAATTTTATTTGGAGAGTGACATTAAATCACTGATAGGAAATTGGTTCTAATCTGTGTAAGAAATATTGTATTTTTATGCTGCTAAAAGCCCATAGCAACATATTGCATCCCAGAACTTGTACAATTAAGAGTCCCAGATAGTGTAATGTTTTTTTCTGTCTCTCTTCCTGTCTTTTCAAGGTGTGGGTGGATGCTGCCGCTCAGATATTCTTCTCTCTGGGGCCAGGGTTCGGGGTGCTCCTGGCTCTCTCCAGCTACAACCCTTTCACAAATAACTGCTATCGGTAAGATCTGAGACTCCATGAGTCATGTGAACTTACATTTGTGGCTTGAACACAGCTTAACAAGTAGAGGCAAAGGGTCCAAATGAAAGGAAAACCTTTGCACACTGTATCATAAGAAATCGCACCTTCTGTTGAAGTTAAGGATTAAGTTTAATGACTTTAGTGTGGTCAGTTAGCAGTCTAAGAGCAGCAGACAATGATTTGAGAGGCAGGAGTGGTGAATACTACATGGTGGGTATAAATGCCAAGCTGTACAACGCAGAAATTAAATTGTACACTCCCAGGATGACTAATAGTGTGTGCGGCTGATGTGATAAGCAGAGCAGAGTGGCATGTGAGGAAACAGTCACACATCATGAATGAAACTGGATTCTGCCTTTTTCTTGACTGTGAGACTCAAATTAAATATACTCCAAACACACACACCACAGTGTGATGATGATCAAGGAACTTCCAGATAGATGCCTGATTGCTTTTTAAGTTTTTATTAACAAATATAGAGTACCTGTTTTGTTTTTTTAACTACAACTTAGCTGACAAACTGCCAATTCTGGCTTAAAAACATTATATTTCTTAATGTAAAAAAGAAGAAATACTTTGCAGGAACAAATGATATTGGAAGTGCTTTGGGAGAATGTACTTGTGTTCCAACACGGATGTTTATTTATTTATATAGAACCATTGATGACTGATTGTGTGGGGCCAGATAGAAGATTTTCCATCACTAAAAGCATTCTGCCATTGGCACTTAGATGTTGGGTGGGGGATAGTAATGGTTGTGGTAACAAAACAAATATCAATAAAGAATAGTAATAGCAATAAAAGTTATAGCAACAATAATAATAAAAATAGTAATAATAGGACTATCAATAATTATTTAGCAGTGGGTGTTGAGCAGGAACATGGGGGCAGCAGGTGGGTTGCAATCATGGATCCAGACTTTGCAGATGTGGAGGCGGAAATACCTGCTGAAAGCGACAAAAGTAGACAGAAAACAAACGAGAACGCACCAAACAACGTTATTATTGTTGCAAGATTTCTATTGGTTCTAGTCCTAGTTAGAAATTCCTCATGTCTCAGACACCAAGCTGAAGAGAAAACACAAAGGATCCCATTAAACAAAGGTTAGAAGGGTCAGCAAAGGATTGAACAGCTTTCAATTGAATGCTAATAATTAAGTTGCGTGTCCTTGAACAGGGTGTCATTTCTTCTTCAACAGTGACGCCATCGTGACCAGTTTGGTGAACTGTCTGACCAGCTTTGTGTCGGGGTTCGTCATCTTCACGGTGCTGGGCTACATGGCAGAGATGAGGAAGGTGGAGGTTGAGGATGTCGCCCGGGATAAAGGTCGGCGAATGAGTTTTACATTTAAAATCATGAAAACAAACAAACAAACGAAAAATAATAAGACTCTCCCTGATCTCAATATCTTCATGCTTTCAGGACCAAGTTTACTCTTCATCACTTATCCGGAAGCCATTGCGAACATGACGGGCTCAACTTTTTTTGCTATCATCTTTTTTGTGATGATGATCACGCTGGGACTGGACAGCACGGTATGAATTGTGAACTCTGGACACTTCTTAAGTACACGAGGGTCATGGAAAACGATTCAGCTGAACAACCTTTATTTTATGGGCTACATTTAACTGTCAAGTTCATAAATTAAGATTATTTGGTTCAGGTTGAAATTTATATTCATATTTACAAAGAATGAATTACATTACAGTCAATGCTCTTAAAATGTTCACCAATAAAAGAAGACTGCTTGTATTTTTAGCATTTATTGCATTTTAGTTTCATTTCTACAATAAACATTTTAGTAGAAAAGGTTACAAGTTTGTGTTACACATTTCTACATTCACTTCAAATATGCAAATGTAGGCCTTGATGCAATGCTGTAGTGATGTTAATATTACTGAATTGTACATTTTTACCTGACATAAAGCATCCAAATCAATCGAATAGCTTACGCAGAGTGAAATATGCTAGAATAAAATACCGTACATTTTTGCTCTTTCTCTGTGTTTCAGTTTGGTGGGCTGGAGGCGATCATCACTGCTGTGCTGGATGAATACCCGGATCATTTCTCTCACAGACGTGAACTCTTTGTTCTGGGCTTGGTAGTTGTCTGCTTTTTGGGCTCTCTAAGCACCCTTACAAATGTACGTTTTTCAAATTTTAAATTAGATAACCAAGTAGAACAAAAATTCAACCCCTCGTTAATTCAAACAATTATCTTCAATCACATTTATTGTGAGGTTCATGCAGTTCTGGATACACTGTTGTGAATTAAGAACTGAGATCTGCAGTCTGTTGCTCACATGGAGGAAAATGCGTGATGATGGGTGATGTTATTAGTCAGTGTGAAATGTTATTGACAGGGCGGTGCCTATGTGGTGAAGCTGCTGGAGGAATTTGGAGTAGGATGCTCCATTATTGCTGTGGGTTTCCTTGAGGCCATTGCGGTTTCCTGGTTCTACGGTAAACAAGAGATTATTATCGATTGACTGGTATTCAGGTTCTTTTAACTTCCATGTAAATGAATGACCCATAAGATCAAATATATTGTTAGCATGTAGAAGATGAATACTGTAAGTGACTGCGTCTCGTGTTTACTTTGTTGCTTTTAGGTATCAAAAGATTTAGCAGTGATGTTCAGTCCATGCTGGGAAAGGCTCCAGGATTATTCTGGAGGGTGTGCTGGGTCGCCATCAGTCCAGCATTTCTAGCGGTAAGATATGAAATATTCTGACCTACATTTACAAAAAGTGTATCTATATGTCTACAATGGTAAAGTTACTTCAATTATACAAAAGATCTTTTTTGGTCAATTTTACAACATTTGAACATGTAGTCCTTTAAATAGATCAAAGCAGCATGATCCACTTAAGTCATCCAGAGATTAGTAAGCACTAGTAGACAAAGACATGAGTGACAGCTCAGTGGAAGACCAAAAGATGACTGGACCAGTGGCCTTTGAAGGCTGCGATCCCCCCCCCCCCCCCATAGATTTAACCCTCCTCTACATAAAATGTCTTTCTCAAAACATTTTCTTCAGCAAGGATATTGCAAAACACTTGGCTAAATGTCACTTTCGCACCTCTACAAACAGTTTAACATCCTTGTCTGTTATTTGCATCCATCTCTATGGTTCTCTTCCTGTTGACATTTTGCATTATTACACTATTATGACTTCCCTTTATATAGTTTTGTTTTGTATGGAAGCATGACAATTATATTACCCTTCCACAATATCATTTCATGTATAGAATACAATACTTACAAAAACATATATGGAAATGTAAAATATGGAAATATCATGTATCCCAACTCTTCTCAGTATATTATAGTGAGCTCCTTCCTGAAAGTGCCGTCCCTCACGCTGTTTGACTATAAGTACCCCGACTGGAGCATCACAGTGGGATACATCATTGGCTTCTCATCCTTCATGTGGATCCCTATCTACATGGTCTACAAGCTGGTGTGGACACCTGGCTCTCTAAAACAGGTCAGTGGATGAAGAGAGGGAGACAAAAAGTTTGTAGAATGTTGAAAACAAACTTTCTGACATATTTTCCTTTAAATTAACCTCTGACTATCCTGTTTTTTCCACAGAGATTGGCGGTGTGTCTCAGACCAGAGAGGACTATACCAGACAGTCACGCTGACAGCCTCAACATGGCTACAGTGCCATAGACAGAAAAACACCTTATGAAAAATTCACCTGTCCCCTGCTTGTAGTTTCTTTTTTTTCAAATCACAGGTTTAAGTTGTTTGTGACCGAACTTTAACATTATCTGACGTCATGACTGTTACCTGCTTGATGATGTTGAACATGTCAGCTTTCACCGCACATGTACACTGTAAAATGGTAAATGCTGCAAAATTTGTAATTCCAAGAAGAGCTGAGATGGCAATACTCAAACCTTTATACACTGAACAAAATTATAAACGCAACACTTTTGTTTTTGCCCCATTCATCATGAGCTGAACTCAAAGATCTAAGACTTTCTTTATGTACACAAAAAGCATATTTCTCCCAAATATTGTTCACAAATCTGTCAAAATCTGTGTTAGTGAGCACTTCTCCTTTGCCGAGATAATCCATGCACCTCACAGGTGTCGCATATCAAGATGCTGATGAGACAGCATGGGTATTGCACAGGTCTGTCTTAGGCTGGCCACAATAAAAGGCCACTCGAAAATGTGCACTTTCACTGTATTGGGGGGATCTGAGGGGGTCCAGAAACCAGTCAGTATCTGGTGTAACCACCAGTTGCCTCACGCAGTGCACTGTCAGGTAGGTAGCAGTCAAGTCGAGACGCCGATGAGGACGAAGAGCTAGCAGATGAGATTCCCTGAGACGGTTCCTGACAGTTTGTGCAGAAATATGCTAGATGTGGAGGTCTTGGGCTGGTGTGGTTACACATGGTCTGTGGTTGTGAGGAGACAGTTTATGGTAGAGAAATGAACATTCAATTCACGGGGAACAGCTCTGGTGAACATTCCTGCAGTCAGCATACCAATTGCACGCTCCCTCAAAACTTGCGTCATCTGTGGCATTGTGCTGTGTGATGGAACTGCACATTTTCGAGTGGCCTTTTATTGTGGCCAGCCAAAGGCACACCTGTGCAATACCCATGCTGTCTGATCAGCATCTTGATATGCGACACCTTTGAGGTGGATGGATTATCTCGGCAAAGGAGAAGTGCTCACTAACACAGATTTTGACAGATTTGTGAACAATGTTTGAGATAAATAGGCCTTTTGTTCACATAGAGAAAGTCTTAGATCTTTGAGTTCAGCTCATGATGAATGGGGGCAAAAACAAAAGTGTTAGGTTTATGATTTTGTTCAGTGTATATGGTCTGTGTGTGTTCTGATCTATGTGCATCACCAGAACAGTATGTACAGTAGCTTTCACATGTTGCCATTTTCAAGTGTTGCATTTGTGTGGTTGTAGGAGTCATATTTATAAAATGGTCAGCTTTTTCCCTCAGTCAGCTATCTTTATCTCACAGGGACTATATGCCAAGGAAAATAAAAACATGTATTTCTGTATGTGACACGCAGCAACTCATTTCTATTGCATGGAAACACCAGTGTTGCACTTGGAGCAACAGTGAGTTTAACACAGTTTTTTTTCTCCACCTGAATAATCATGGCAGCAGTGTTTAGCATGTAATTTCATGTATTAAAAAAAACTTTATTAAGTAGGTTTATTAATTCAGTGGATGAAATACTCTACAGTATATCAGCTAATGCTTTCACACCAAATGTTACCAGCTCTGCTGTATTTTTTGTGGCCGTCTTAACAGATATTGTGTGTGTTTTGTGTTGGACTTAACACATTTTTTTTTACCTCTCAGCCACAGGAAGAGAGATGAAATGGGACCAAACCTACATCAGTTTGACAGTAAATTACAGTCCCTCCTTTATTTTTTGCAAATGCTGTATTTTATATTTACACATTACATCTGTAATACAGTGCTTGTGTAGAATTTCATGCAAGCTGCTATAAAAAAATCTGTTTTTCCCCACAAGTGTTTGTAATGGAGATACGTGAGGCAATCAGACCATATCAGTTTTCAGAAAAAGAAATATTTTTAAATGTTAGAATTTAGTGTATTGTTGTAGCATTGGAGATATAGCACAATATTTACAAAGTATATTAGTTCTTCAAATTCAAAATCAACATTTTGGTCTTCATCTGATGGCCTGAAGGTTTTCACTTAATTCCAGATAGCCTGTTTTGCCTTAATCTGTCTAAATATTACACTGTATATACAAAAAATTGTAAAGGTTGTATTGATATTGTGCCTCTCCAGTGTTTTCACTCTCTAATTTAAGACTGTTCAAATGTTTTTGCAGCCACTTGGCATATTATCACTTGTGTCTTTTTACTTTATTTATAATGAGATAATAATGTGATGAGCAAGGTGATGATTGTTGTGTGATTGTGTGCTGTGTATGTACTAGTCAGATGTGTATAAATTAATTATAGTACACATTACATATTTCATCTCTAGCCTTCTTTTCATTCCTGGAGGAATATAAACAAACAACAAAACATCATACATTTGTAGAAGACCACATAAGAGATTTGATCTGCAAATCCCCATATGATATGGTGATAGTCATGTCTTTGTAATGGCTGGTGCTGCTCACCTCTATTACATATTCTAATTAACAAGCTCATTTGCAATATCCAGAATCCATCCACATACAAGGGAATAGAGCAGCCTCTACTTTCAAATGCTGCCCAAACACACACACACACACACAGACACACACACACACACACACACACACACACACACACTCACTCTCTCTCTCTCTCCTGGGTAAGACAACAGGTATGAACGTAAAGAGTAGAAAATGGTTTGGAACATATGATTCCCTATTGAGCTGCTGGTTGATGGACGTGCAGATCAAAGCCCTTTTGTGCCACTGACTGCGATTGAAGTAGAGAACAGGCAAGCACAGCAGACACATAAAAGAGACACTGCTAAATAGACGGTTTCTTCTCTACCTGACATGAACAGCTTGAAAAACAGTGACTGCATAAATACTATTTATCAACTATTAAAAAACACAGTACAGGACAGGACAGCAAACGACACAGAGGAAATAAAAAGAGGAATTTCAAGTTTTACATTGATCAGCTGGCATATTATAGCATTCACGTTTTAACCATAACTGTCAGGAGAACATCGATATTCTCAAGTGAATGTTTATGACTGTGAGCCCTTGTAGCCAAACAGGCTATTTTTGATTGACCTCAGCTACGTGTGCAATCAAAATGCATAGGAAGACCTGTTTACTATAGATTTTGATAGTGATTTAGATTCACATTCAGAACTCAGTTTGCACACAGGCTTTTGGTTGCTTGCCTGTCCCACACATATAAAAATATACCTTTTACCATGAGACAAAATAACTTAACCTACCTTTGTCTGAGTGTATTAGCCCATTATTATGATGTAAAAGAATATGTCATCCTGTTACAATAACCAGATAGGTAGGTTATGTCTAATGGCTAAAATTGATGCAATGATGCAAACATTATATAAAGATCAAATATTTCACTGATTGGTATTGTGATATAAAATAACATATACCATAGATGAGGATTTTCTCTCATAGTGATCAATATCACCCACCCCTAGAAGGCTACAAACTAGAGCTAGATTGATAAATCGGCTGATATTAGCTTATTGCAGATGTATTGGTATGGGTGTATATTCCAGCCGGTAAGTATCGGGAAATTGCCAAACTAGGTTTGAGGTCATTTAGAGACTAGTCCCTCCATTATATAGTTTGTCCACCAGAGAGCACTGACAACTTGATTTTTTTAAGACTGATTGTAGCAACTGGACTAATTGCCCTGTAGAGTATTTGTAACACCTTATTCTCGTTGTTGGAGAGGTCGCTGCTGGGCTGAGGACGGACCTCTCTGCTAACTTGCTACCATCTGTTTCCCTCCACAGGTTCCACCTTTGCCTTGGTTTCTGGACATGCTGTTTTAGTTGATAGTTATTATATCTTGCATATTACAACACCCTCACACACATTTTCCATGCATCCATCATCCTGACCTGACTGAAACCACTGATGTTCATACCCCATACTTGTTCACTTTTACTTTGGCACTTGCCTTAATTTGGTTAATTTTGGTTCAAATAAACATATTTTGTTAACCTTCTACCATGGTGTCTCCCTTTTGTTGTGGTCTTTTGAGCCAGGTCAGTATGTACACAGATCATCCATAACATTATGACTACCTGACTGATATTTTGTAGGCCCCCCTTTTGCTGCCAAAAAAAGCCCTGACCCATCAAAGCATGGATTCCACTAGACCTCTGAAGGTGTGCTGTGGTAGCTGCTGCCGAGACGTTAGCAGCAGATCCTTTAAGTCCTGTAAGTTGCGAGGTGGGACCTCCATGGATCAGACCCGTTTGTCCAGCACATCCCACCGATGCTCTTTTGGATTGAGATCTGGGGTATTTGGAGGCAAAGTCAACACCTTGAAGTCGTCGATGTGTTCCTCAAACCATTCCTGAACCATTTTTGCTTGGCGGCAGGGCGCATTATCCTGCTGAAAGAAGTCGTCTAACCATCACAATTTGGCCTCTGTCAAAATTGCTCAGAAATTAAGCTCGCCCATTATTCCTGCTTCTAACACATCAACTTTGAGGACAAAATGTGCACTTGCTGCCTAATATATGCCACACACCAACATCTGCAATGGTAATGAGTCAGTGGTCATAATGTTATGGCTGATCAGTGTATGTCTTTTGCATAAAGATCGTTTGTTCATGTGGTTATTAGATATTCATATATATGGTAATTAGATTTTTTTTAAGAATATCAATATCTGTGTCAAAAATTCAGTATCTACCTGGATGGATGGATGAATTTATCATATACCCTCACCTCCTCAATTCTGTATGCCTCTATAGACTGAACATCCCAGTTACTGTTGTAACACCTTGGAGTCCAGTGTGCTGCATGCACAATTGAAAATTAAATGAAACAATTATTTGTGTGACATGATGTAATGACTAGTTAAGTAATGATCTGCTGTCATGACAATGCTCAAATCCACTGATGAATCAACGGGGACATAAAAAAGATGACAGAACCACCAAGTTTTTTTTTTAATAGAAAGATCTATTTAATTCTGTTTAAATGCCTTCGGATTACCTATTAAATCAGGATCTTTGAGCTCATGCTGTAAGGTAATGTTTTCTTGTTGTGGTGAATTTATCCAGGAAGCCTCAAAATTTAATTTCAGGCCACCGTGAGTGACATTTCCTAACGCTCCTTAAGCTTCTCCGGCACATAATTAAGAGCGTTAAGTGTGTGTTATGGTCTGCACTCTCTAAGTTCTATGAAGGATGAAGGTAAAGGCCATATACATCAGTCATGCAGCGTAATTATATAAGGATATAACCCCAAGGAGCTTGACCTTTATGTCTATTCTTTATTGCTCTTTGACATTTCAGAAATGGGAAATGTGATGGAGGCTCACACTTGTTTGATGGCTACCAGCAAGAGAAGAGATTTTATACACTTTGTATTTACACAGTGACTACCTGGAAACACCCTTCAGGTACTTCAGGCCGTCAGGGCTGCATAAAGGCACTTGCAATTTACTTCAACAGCGACAGTTTAATTATCAACCTGCTACAGCTGAAATTATTAATCAATTGTTGATTGCCAGACAAATAATTGGCAACAATTTTGATAATTTATTAACTGTATAAGACATTTCTTAAGCAAAAAATGGTTCTCAAAAGTGAATATACATGTTTTCTTAGTCCTCCCTATAATAGCAAATATCTTTTGGGGTTTCAACTGCTGGTTGGACAAATAGTGACATCCTTTCTTTTCTGATATTTTATAGATTAAATGAATTAATGAATTAATCGAGGACATTAGTCTGCCCCATTATTTTCTCAATTAATTAATCTATCATTTGGTTCACAAAATGTCAAAAAAAAAAAAAGCCCCAATCACAATTTTACACAGCCCAAGCTGATGCCCTCGAATTGCTTGTTTTTTCCAACCAACAGCCCCAAATCCCAAAAATGTACTACTACAAATAAAACTATTATATTGGGCTTGGAAAAACAGCAAATATTCACATTTCAGAAGTCAGAACCTGTGATTTTTTTTAAAAATTGGTAATATTTTATTTTACATGTCCCTAATTTCAGAATAATTTCTTCCTGGACTATATAATTAGGTACAAATTATAGAGTAAATAGAGGCAGGCTTGTCAGTGTCCACTCTTCTTCTTCTTTGGTCAGCAGGCCAGCTGAAGATGCAAAAATAAAGAAATAAATGTAATGTATAGATAAACAAGAATACAATTTAACTTTCATAATAATGAATAAATATTAACTTTTTTCTATACCTAGCATCAAATTACACAGTTTATTTTCCAGGAAAATCCCTGGCACCTGCAAAGATTTTCCTAAATGATTAATCTCTTATACAAATAGTTAGGCCACCCTGTCAACTAAAAATCTTTTAATCAACTAATCGTTGAGAGAGTAAACAACAACAACAACAACATCAACAACGCAACGGCCTTAGGACCCAGAATCTACAGCGGAAGAAGAAACGCCTCACTCTCCTCCGGCCTCCACCGCTACGAAGATGCTGCAGCTCGTCCCACCAGCTCTAATAATGTGTTTTTGTGTTTTAGTTAACGGGCAACCTGAGGACTCCAGACTGTCCGAGAGAGCTTATGTGTTCTTACAGAAGCAGAATTTAGGTAAGACTTGATGTCAGACACAGGAAGGCATGTCGGTCTGCAAGCTCTTAGGAGGCCTTATCGTCTTTATTCTAGAGTGACAAGTACTTGCTAATGAAATAGGAGAATTAAAACCATAACACCAGCTAAGCCGTCATCTTATGTCAATATCATCATTATCTGTTTATGTTTTTATCCTCACAGTCACGCTTGGGAGTGTCCTCGCAGTGCTGCTGGTGCTCATGATTGTCATGGCTGTCTGTGTCTACAAACCGCTGTCTCGTCGGTGAAAAAAGGGGGCGAAACGCTTTTAGGAGATAAAGACAGAGACAACCCTGCTGTCTGCCCGGTGCAAAGTGACACCTGCACTGAGCTACTCGGCCCCGGAACCGCAACCAACTCCTGGAAAGACCAAACTGAGGGCGAACCCGAGCTCTGCCAGCACCGAAGACATCCACAGTACAAAGGAGACACCTGAATAAACGAGTGGAGACCATAGACTGTATGTAAAAGGTGGAGACCCTGATGCAGACGCTTGCACGCATGTGCACTGCATAATAAAATTAAGCAGTTAACGTAAAATCATGCTCTGTGTCAGTTATAAAAATGCTGAGCAGGCCCAGTTGATTCTGATCTTGTATCAAGATGAGAAGAGGAAAAGATCCAAAGAGGGTTCGTTGTTGGGGCACAGATGGCGGGAGCTTCAGTCACAAAGACTGCTCAGCTGGCCTGTGCTTCAACAGGAACAGCCACTAAAGTGACATCTATATATAGATTTACGGGAAAGACACCCATTTGATGACAGATGCTTGTGCATTAGTGCGCTATGTAAGTGAAAAACACGAGCAACTTTTCTTCAGGAGACTGAGAATGTCTTTGCAAAACATGATCATACTGTCAGCAAGAACAGCCTGTCGACAATTAAGTTACAACGAGAGGGATATTAACTGTAGGGTAGCAGTGCATAATCCCTGCGTTACAAAGATGGATGCATATTCTAAATGACAATAATAACATTCTTCCTTCGTGGTAGCTCTGTATGCTACACAATCCAATTGTCCAATAGTATTCTTTCATTATGGGTTATATCCAGAGTAGGGATGTTGGATTGGAATGACTATGACCATATTTAGCAACTAGCCAACCAAATATTTTCACTGCAGATAAATCATGTAAACTGTATATTGTCTTCAAAATGTTAACACTTGACCTGACAATAAAGATCCCCACTCTTTTTAAACATGCACATTTCAAAGTCATGATGGACAAGTACATAAAGGTCCTTTGTTGTGAGCCCTGTCTGTGTGAATAAAGCACATGGACAAAGTCAGGTTTAATCCTCGGAAATAAAGTGCTTTTATTTTATAAACAACATTTTGAAACTGACATATTTTCTTAAAATTTTAACATGTTAAAAAAAAACCATTGCAGCTGGAACGGTGCATTACAAAGATCGGCATTAAATTAACCAAAGCTAGCTTCTTTAGAGTCGACTGTTAAGTCAGTTGGGAAACTCGATCATTATAATTAGTCATTTTCCAGCTGAAGCCACTGAAAGTCAGACACAGCAACGCAGGGAGACTTCTGATGAGTGGTTGGTTGTCAGTGAAATAAACTATAGTGGTTAATGCATGTTACTCAGCATCAAACTGGCACAACTGAAATCTCTTTGTGTTGTTTTTAAGTTACAAAATGTTTTATTCTTAAAAAAATCTGTTCACAAGTTTAGTCTGAGTGGCACCACATTGAATCGTCACCACCTCTTGTCCAGACAAAAGCACTGTCAGTCAGAGCAAAGCATTTCCTTGGCACATGCTGAAGAAACTAATCCTACATATGGCGGGCATGCTTGATCTTTGAGTCTGTGCAGTCTCTTCTTCTGCTCAGAGGTCTAGAGTTGTTCATGGCTACAAAAGGCTAACAGAGGGCCTTTAGGAATCTGAATAATCTCTGCAGCAATGGTTGAGGGACTGCTTCTTAAATGCATGGCGGCTGTGAATCCACAGACAAGACTGGTCTCTACTGTTGTATTTTTGAACTGAGGTGATAATGCTTGAAGTTGCTCAGTGACAGTTAACAAAAATATGTCTTTTCTCAACGTGAAATCTGAGAAAATGCTAAAAAAAAGAGAAAGTTCAAACCCTCACCCTTGTTGCAGCAAAGATATTGCGTTACCATGCACCTGAAAGTTTCTCTCACAGCAACATGCTTTTGTTTACCCATCTGTAAAGTGTTCATTCACAACATACAAGATAATGCATTTACTTATGAACTTTTGACTCAATTAAACCAACTTTCTTAAGTAATATTGGCATAGCAGAAATGCATGAGTGATAACATTTCGCACCACAGAAACATTTACCAGGCTACAATTTCCGATAGTTTTACAACTGATTAACAAACTAATTCCAAAGTGAAGGGAAAATGTGTAAAATTGGAACCCTGAGATTTCCGTTATTCAGTGAGCCCATGGTCCTTAACAAAGGGACTCTGTAGGAAGACTTCACAGTGAAAACACTCAAATCTGTCCCTTTAGGTCCACAGTACTAGCAGCTTTCTCTTGTGCTAGGCTGTTTTCATTCTAGCTTTCTAAAAATCAGAGACTGAGGCAATAATAAAAAAAACAACAACAGCCCTCTAGACCTTAAGTGCCACATTTGAGTGCCTGCGCCACATGAAGTCTCCTTGAGTATTTCTGTTCATAGAACCTTAATTACACTGATTTAACCCCACTCCAGACAACAGTTTGATCAACACACATGGGTTGCTGCTGAGTCTGATTTGGAAAAGAAAAATAAATAAATAAAAAAGCAGAACAGACCCAGAATTATCTTAAAGAGTAAATGTATTAAGCTGCAGGATGGAGATAGATGCAGAGATAGAAATATATAAAGGTTCTTACCAAAAATACCTTTTGGAAAATACTGGATACCGAGAGTTTGATATTGCCTGTGCAAGAAAGACCTGTTACAGAAAGTAACCTGTGGTTGCATAGATGACTACAGTGGTTGGGAGGGGAAACTGAGGTGTGGTGGTTGCTTCTGTATCTGGAAAGGTTGTGTTATTATTCCCTCTTATTCCTTTTACTTCTCAGTGAGCGACAGCTGCAGTATCCTCTCCAGCTCCTCTTCCTCCTGTTTCCTCATCCTCTCCTCTTCCGCTTGAGCTCGAGCCGAGAGCTCCATGGCCAGGCGGAGCTCTGAGTCGGGGCTAGAGGTGGCGGGGGAGCTGGCAGGGCTGGGGGTGTCTCCATATTCCACTAGCACCCCCTCTGGGATACTCCTAGAATGACATTGACAGAGGAACGTGATCTCCAGCTCCGTTCTGAGGCTTTTACTGACACATTCAAAAGGGCGAACAGCGTCATCTAAAGCCCCGTAGGACAGTAGCAAGTACTGTTCCTTTTACCACATGTAATTATGTAATTGCTATGCCAGCAAACCTTAACCTATGTTCCTACCTGTCACTCTGGCTACTAGGCATTACATCAGTGAATTCCCCATCAGCATCATCCCAGGTCCCCTCCTATAATGACACAAACGTCCACAGCATTTAAGGGATGCAGTGAGTGGCAAAATGTCAGAAAAATTATAGGATGTGTGTGATGTGTGTGGTGAGCTGATTAAGTGATGCTTGTCCTGACCTGTCCCGGGACTCTGCGAGACTCCAGAAGACTCTGGTGGATGGCGTACTGCAAAAGCTCCTCGTCATTGTTGGACACAGTTGTGTGTCGGGTGCCTCCTCGACGATGGTAACTGACAGGCACGTCAAACACCGAAGGACACACTTGAAACAGAGGTAGTGCTGGACGGATGAAGACCAAAACATACACGGTTTAGGAATTGCAATTTTAACACGTTGTCACATTTAGCAGTTAAGCTGGCTGTATTCCTACCTGCAGCCTCTTCCTCTTCTCCCGAGGATGTTGGTGTGGCTGCTGGCGTCGTGTTGGCCTCCTCTTCAGTACTGCATTTATTGACATTACCAAATGTAATCCTGGCGTTCAGCACATGAAACAGGGGGATCTCTGCAAGAGAGGAAAACACAACAGATCAGATGTGAAAACAGACTTCAGAGGGGGAATGAGACTAAAGCTTTATGTGATGAAAGGAATGTCACATACCTATTTTAACAGGAAATCCAGGAGGAAACTTCAGGGTCACAAAGTCTCGTAGCCGCGCAAAATGGGAACTGGTCCGAGCCATGAGGTCAATAATGGGGGTCACCTGCTCCACCAGGGACAGAGGATGTTCCTCGCTCATCCACAACGTACCTTTAAACCTGCGTGAGACAAGGTTGAAAAGAAAAATGCTGTTCAACTGCACACACAGCTTAATTTCTTGATATTGATAACAAGTAGCTATGAGGTTTCTGTAGCCGTAAAGCTGCGCTTCTTACTTCTGTGTTCGAACGCTCAGTTCAATGGGGCGGCCAATGTCTCTGTCCCCCAGTTGAAAGTCTGGATCAAAATATTCCTCTGGAGTGATGGCGGTGGGATTGGTGGCAGTTGCATACTCAAGAGTCAGGTCCTACAAAGTTGAGCACAAAGATCAAATCAGCTACCAGGTGGGAACAAAATACATAATTTTTAAAGGAATTTATTTAACGCACGTCTTACCCCTTGTGCACTTATGTGCTGCTCCACAGTCCCCAGCAGAGACTCCAAGATGTTCCTTTCACCTTTGAACAAAAAAAAATTCTAACTTGCTGAAAATACATATATTGAAGGACAGATAAAGAACTAAATGAAGATTATATTCCACCTACTTTTTATCCTGGCTTTCTCCTCATCTGTGAGATGCTCTGTCCTCGTCCTGATTACCACATTTACATTGTTCACACTGAAAACCTACAAAACAACCACAGTCTAATGTCATATACGATCACACATGGGCTCCACACTTTTCAGTAGTACTACACTGTAAACAAAAGAAAAAAGTATAACATCTGTGTACCTTTGCTTCAAATCCATTGACCACTTCAGTTCTGTCAGCTCTCCAGCCCCAAATGCCAGATTTGTTCCTGTGAAAACAAAAGCACCATTTACCGACAAAATTCACCATCATATCCCTCAGATCTAAGTAACGTCCACAACATAGAGAATACAATGATGCATTACAAGCTACATGTAGCCTGCTATTATCTGTGATTATTCTCTAATTTTAGTGGCTTTAACAGTGTTGCATCTCATTGTTAAGTTTTGTTTTTAGATAAATTTTGTTCTTCATAGCCTCAATTTGCTATTTCTCACCTCATGGTATTGACTAACACGCCTAGTTAAATTTGCTCACATTATTAATATAGACTATAACTTGAGGTTGTTTGTTTTTAGTGTTATACAACATGCACACAAAAAGTCACAAAAGTAAGCATTGATGGTAGGACAACCTTTGAAAGAATAAGTCAGGGTAAATTTTGTATTTTAGTTAGTTAATTCGATGCTAGATTGATACTGGAAGCATCATCCAAAGCTCAGTGTAAAATGATGACTAAGAAGCCTAATTTAAACAGTAACCTCACTCAGGGAGCAAAAACGTTAAAACAAGTGTGGAAATGAGATGAAACACTGTCAGTGTGGAGTTTGTTCCCAGTGGATCAAAGAAAGTGAGATCTATGCATGTTGTGAGAAAAAGGACAACAGAAAAAGATGTGACTCTTGCCTCTCAAAAGCAATATCCTTGGTGTCCAAGTACGTGTTCACAATAGGAGTAGTCAACCTTTTGGCAACTTCCTGTTCAGCAGGCTGCATCGACTCCAGCGTGACATCCTCCATTTCTTGGGATATGTTGAAGCGTTCAGTGTCCACTACTTCATCGTCATGGTTCACCTCCATCAACTCTGCATGTGAATCTGTAAAAACACAGTCAGGGAGGGACTTAAACAGTTTTACAGAAGTAGTACAAAAACATAAGAGAAAATGAATCACAGAGAAATCTGTTTTCATTAAAAAACAACCACACACACACCATCTCCTCTGAAGATGTAGCTTCTACGCCCTCTGATCCACGTCATGTTTTCAAAGCCTAGAAGTGTGGCATCCACTCGTAGGCTGGCGCCACTTTTCCAAATGCGACAAACATCACTTGGACAAACCCGGGATAGAAGAGGGACTGTGAAGCAACAGCACATGAATGTCCCACAATGGAAATGTATCCGCACAAAACAATGTGACTTATTACTAAACCAAAACAAATTCTTCAACTAGCACAAGGCAGGTATGCAGCCTGTATGACCTGATGAAAACTCTTGGCTGGCAGAGATTATGCCTTTTCTGTCGATATTTGATTACAGGACACAGAATTTGAAAAACCTTGTAGATACCTTCTTCTTTTGCATGCTGAATTGCTGACGACCAGTTTGTGCTACATGAGCACGTCACAATGCACACACAGTCTATTTTACTTTTATGTCATATAGCCAGCTAACACAGCAAGAACTTACTCCAACTGGTGAATTCCCACTTCATTTCCATATAGAAATCTGGAGACTGTGAAAAAAAGATAAAACGAGCGATTATTTGCTTTGCTAGTAACAATTTCCAGGCACCCATGACAAAACGATGGGAAAATGACCTCTCGGATCTTCGCCAGCAGCTCAGGCACTCCTCCCAGAGCAGTGGAGGCTTTGAGGTAGTCTCTGCGTTGAAGCACTAACTGGACCATCTCTGGATCTCCGGTGCTGACTGCCTCCTGCAGCACTACACAGAGACAGACAAGTATCAACAAACCACTAAACACTTTAAAAGCAACAGCACATGTTCCCTAGGAGTGGCAACCACCCATTAAAAAAACCTCAACATTGGAGGTAATAACCACAGAAAGTGATTCTGTTTCACTGCAGTCGGAGGAGTGGACATGCATTTTTACCAGAAACCCCATTAACAGCAGATGATGTGTAGGTTAATGTGAGAAGGGCTTGACGTGATCAAACAATCCACAAACGCTTAAAAAGCATATCTGCAAGACAAGTGAAGGAAACATTCAGGGTGTCATTGCCCTAAGTTTTATTACTAACCTGTCCAATTCATGCTGTTTTCTTTCGTCACTTCAGCACCGTGTCTCAGAAGGACTCTCACCGACTCCAGGTGCCCCAGCGACACAGCGAGGTGCAGAGGCGTCCGACCTCTGGGATCAACAGCCTCGATGTCATTCTGAGAAAAATCAAGGAGAAACCCACATGTGTTTCCCCTGCAACTCATAGGCACCCGGTTAGACTACATACTGCAGCACTGACATGACAACCTGTTATATAAACAAAAGAGCAGGCCTTGTAGTATTGTTTCACTTGTAACTGAGGGCCTTCACATTGTAACTTATAGAGTTATAATTTTACACCTTTTAACTTCAGCCATCACTGATAATGATACAGGACTGCAGTAGTCAGTACACGGACAAGACTGGGCTTCATGTCTGGTCCTTACGTGACTCATGCTACTGAGGTAAATGTGTTATTCTTCAGCATTGCTGGGTAGTAACAATTACAGCGACTGAATCATAGTAATTCTTTTGTAACAATACACAGTATTAATTGTGATGAGTTACTGTGAGGAAATACACAAGGAGAATATAAATGTTTTGGAACAATTACCACTTACTTAGTCATAATTTGTTAGATTACTCAGATGCATGTTTGATAGGAATGACACTGTAAAGATAACATTATCTCAAACTCTTTGGAATAATAATCAGAGCAAAGCAGATTCTGGATCAAAAATCACTCCACATTTTGTACTGTTCACTAGTTTTACCATATTTCAATTACTGTGCTGAGATTTGGGGACACAACTACAAAAGTTCATGACATTCACTATCTATTCTCCAAAAAAGAGCAATAAGGATTATTCACAACGCTGGGTATCGGGATCACACGCACACATTTTCTTACAGTCAAAATTACTAAAATTCATAGATCTTGTGAAACAGCCCAAAATAATGATCAAAAACAAAAATAACCTATATTACCAAATATTATTCAGGGAGAGAGAGGGAGGTTGTAATTTAAGGGGGAAACACAATTTCAAAACAAACAGGGCAACCAGGAAAAGTTTTTGCTTTTTACTCCCTGGAGTAAAGCCATGGAACAGTCTCAATGAGGAACTAAAGCAATGTCCAAACATAAATCAGTTTAAAATCAAGTATAAAGATATGGTTTTCACGTGTTACAGTGATGAAGAAGGGGGTGAATAATCAACTAGTGTTTTCTAGGGCTAGTATTTATTTTCAGTTTTGTTTTTGTTGTTATTATTTCATTTTATACTTTGAGTTGCTGAAATTCATTCTTTCCTTTTATGTTCTTTTTTAAATAATTGATGTACATTTTGAATCTATTTTATGCATGACAAAGTAGATGTGTAAATATTAATTTGGAAGGCCAGTAGATTATTTATAAGCATTTGATTTGTGCACAAGGGGTGGGATTAAATAAGTTTTTTTCCCCCCTCTTCCCACTTCTTTTCGATTACTTAAAGAAATTGACATGAGTTTGAAAAAGAACTATTTTACTATTATTATACTATATGACAGGTATATTATTATATGTTTATTTGATTGCATTTTCTTGTCGGGTGTTTCTGTTTTACACATAATCGTAATAAACACATAATAATAATATCACATGAGAGCCTGTGAATTGTCAGGGGCGCAATACACCACAAACCTATAACGTTACATTTATTTGGTAAAGCAGAGCTTATGTTATCATATCTAGTCAGATGTTTGAGTATTCTAATGAATTGGGTTAATAGCCTAAATCAGCTTCTGGAAACAGGCAATCAATCTGTAACACATTTTTTAAAAGACCTGTTGATCAGGGAACAGCTATGTCCTCAGAGACATTTCAAACATTATCTGTGTGTGAGTCTGCGGAGCATCTGTCAACACGACTGGCCTACTTTGACTGGATGGCTACGGATGTCGTGCAGGTCACCCCTAGCTTCATCTAGCTAGCGTTCGTGTGAAAGTTTGCAGCATATCCAGTGTTTAACCAACCTGTGGTAACGTTATTTGTTCTTCCAGTCTCCTGTAATCATTCTCCCACACTGCGGAATGCAGGGGAAACTTCACTCTGATGTCTTCGCTAACGTTAGCCGTGGACATCTTCCTCTTTGTGTAGCCGCTCAGTGCAACGTTAGCCCGCTTCTGATAACTACAGCCATGGGAAAAACTGCGCTACCTGCACGCTAGTTATACCATATGATCCGTGCCCCTAGTATTTGACGACAACAACGTTGAAATATCCAAACCGGTGTCCAACTTTTCCCGTGCCTTCCCCCAAAATAAAACTTTTGAACAAGGAAGTGCCAGGAGTAGTCCTCAGTGATGACAGGGGTGTCCTACGTAGAAATAAACTCACAGTTTAATTAACTCCATCTAGGTAAGACAGGTTACCAAACCCCTTCAAAACAGAAATTAATTTATGTGTAATAACTATTATTTATGTGGTTGATACACGACAGATACACGATTTGTAAATAAAACCATCGCCTTTAGAAAAAAAAAGATGGTCGCTTCCAGTTGGACGGAACCATTCAACACATCCGCATGGGGGCTGCAAAATACTGAAAGAAAAATAAAATTCCCTAATAATTGATAATATTAAGTAAGTAATTAATTAATGTAAATGATCTCTCTAACGTTAGACAATAAACTGACTGTTAGGCCTGTAAGGAAATGACTTTACATTTTATGGAGGGACTGGGAGATTGAACATCTGAAACTTTACCGCCACCTTACTACTGTGTACTAATAGCTGTATGTAACGACACTTTGTCCTTATAAACGACAATGTGTCATAATCCGTGGTGCTTTGCTCTACAAACATATGCTTGATACTGAAATGCGGACACATAGTTTTTAACCTTTAACACAAACATGGGTCTGTTGATCCAGCCTAACCTCAGTTGTGTATGAACTTGTTGTTTTACACTGGTGATATTATTGTGAGTCCTTTAATAAGTTGTAATGGATGGAAATTCAGTAAACGTCTCCCCATTATTAGTTTTACAACGTACTCTTTATGGTCCGTGTCACGAAGGTGCTTAGATCAAGCTCACCTCCTGCGCCTACGTTTAAATTTTACTTTTATAGCCCTCAGCTAGGTCTCTCAGGCTTTGTACCGCCAAATACCACCGCAAACAAAAGCAAACATTATGTGTTAGCTGTAGCTGTTAAAATCAGAGTTACCATTGTAGTATTTGCCGATTCAGGAGAAAGAGACAGGAGGCGTTACTTCTATGCAGGAAGTGTAGTTCCTGAGAGGCTAGGCTCTGGGCACACTGTCCCAAGCCAATAGGTCACAGGCGCAGCTGCCACTGGGAAAGCTCTTACCCTGCCGTGTAGTTACCAGACTGAAGAGTAAACTACATAACGGGCATAGGCTAGTTAGCTAATCAGGTGCTAAGTCAGCTCGGCACGCAGCATTGTACCTTATTCCTGTGGGGCGGTGTTATAATGGTTGTATCGTTAACACTGGCAACAGTTAAAGGAAGTAACGTTAGCAGGTCGTTGTTTGTAGTGTTTTTAATTAGCTAGGTCTAGCTAACGCGGAAGGCACCCCCACAGAGTAATCAATGGTTAGCATAACATAACGGACATAACACTCTTTTCTCATTTACAAAGGGCATTTCTTCCTGAGTAAAGATGTCTAAACGGCTGCGGAACACCGAGCTCTGCGCTGATTGCAGTGTTCCAGGTAAGCAAATCCAGACCATCCCTGCAGTGTTTAGCTGTTAGCTTTTTATATATTCACTTAACGTTTGGTCCTTCAAGCTATGTAAGACAAAGCCTTGCACTTCACTCTTCTGGCTTAAATCAGATTATCAGTGCTGCCCCACGCTGCTTTCTTCTTTACAGTAAGTTAGAAATGCAGTGTGCTGATTACACTTGGCAAGTTGTTAGTGGTGTTGACAGGTCACTAACGTTATAGCTCTTGGGTTGAGGATGCAATTAGACCTGTAGCAGCTGTCTTTTTAACTGTTTCCATCCGGTGTTACTTGTTTTAAATAATCAGGCAGGCTTTTTTAATGTGTGTCAATACACAGATTTACACAGGTTTGTCACAAAACCATATCTAGATTTGAAATGATGCCATGCAGACGTTTCCAGTGAATTTGAAATGTAATCAATCACCTATTATGAAATCTCATCCTAGATCAGCAGGAAGCTGTTCTATGAGCTCTCTGTCTGAAGCACAACTAGGATGACTGCATCACTCATAAAAAGTCAGTGGCTACAGAGGTCTGCTGTCATCATGCTTTTTGTACACCACACAGGGATAATGGTAGTAAGAGAGAAGCCAAACCCTTGTTGACAATATGTGAGTGAACTTCTTAATTAATTGTGATGATGAGAAATGACTGAATGAAATTACTCTTAATGGTATGGCTTTTTCCTCCACTGATCCTAACTGTCACCAATTTAAAATATTGATTGGTGAAAACCATTTTTACATCCTAAATCAGATTGAATCAGTTGCTGCACTCTGTTATCTGCAGTGATTCGTAGCGGATGGATTATTCCATAGTCAGTCCATTGTATGACATCAGAGTAATACCAGCATCGTCTAACAGAGATCTGTTTGTTCTAAATAGTATTAGGGATGAGAGAAAAATGGAATAAAGTTTTTACAGTGAAACGTTAATGTGAAAGCTATTGCTAGTTGCATTGTGCGTGAGGTACTTTCAGAAGTCCCATTTATGCAGAAATGACGTGATGTTTTTCAGAAGCCACAGGAAGCAAAACAGGATGCTGAGTGAATCGACTGCTTTGAATGCAGAAGACATTTTGTAGACTATGTATTGTAAATGTGATATACTGTAAGAGTAGAGCACGAATTGTTTTCAGGAATGCATTTTTATTTTTTTATGAATTAGTAAAAAATCCGTGCACTGGTTACTTGTCTCCTGCACAATACAAATCAAGAAAAACAAAAACAAGTATTGTAAATATTCAGTATTATTCAAGTTTTAGTACCCTGTCCCTCATCGTGTCATTCAAACTAGTTAAGCCCCTCAGGTCTCCACGGCAGCTGGCCTGGATTGCCCTCCTATACAACTGTTACCAGTTGTTGGGTGGGAATATTTTTAGAGTTTCAAGATGTGGTATTAAATTTAGCAGCACTTGTTGAGGAAAGGGTAAAAGAGGCATGTCAGCACCAACTCTCAGGTCTTGGTGGAGGAGACTCTGAAAACTCGGGGACCAGGTGCCAGAATTTGACCAGCAACCCCTGCAGCTGTTCCTCATGCACCTCAGCTGGTGCCTGGACGCTTACAGCCTTCACTGTCTGTCCTGTCACAGGGCCAGGCTCTCAATCTGCTTAACAGTTAATTGGCTATATCAGAGTGTCAAATGAATTTCCAGTATTTTTGGTGTTGAGATGTTTGCTGTCAGTAGAGTCTCGGTATAAACTGTTAGTTGAAGTGTGGTAAAAAGATTGAGGTTAAGTAAACACTTCTTTTGGTTTTTAGTGCACTCTGCTTCAGTTTCTAACACCATGCATTTCCTGAATATGCATCACTTGTCTAGCATTTCTCTGTAATTTATTTATACAGTGTTTTGAAAGAGGAAGCCGCGCTATTGCTCAACAATACGGTTGATGTGTTTCAACCTTCAGCTGCTAGTCTTCACTTCCTTTTTACACAATGCATGGCCTCACCTAAATATGCGATCAAAAAGGCCTTAAATGCTTATTGTTATTGTTGTTGTTGTTGTTATTATTATGGCTACCCTTGGTTTGGCTTATTTCTTTTCTTTCTGCTAGTTAGATTGTGTTTGTGTGCATGTAGTCTTTATGCCCGACGACGAAAAGACATACATCTTTTAAAAGGAGGTCAAAAATATGAGAAATCATTTTTAAAAAAGGCTCAGTAATTTCCTGGAACAGCTGGAAACAGCTTTTCAGCAAATGTTACTCAAGCAGAAGTAAATAGTGTATTTGCAAGTGTCTATTTTAAGCCATGGATTAATGGATGGATTACACATTTGATGCTCTACTGAGTATTTCTAACAGCAAGACGGTGTATGTGGCATTCAGTGAGGAACAAGGAGAAAAAAGGAGAAGTGCTATGATCTGCAGGAGCATGTCAGTGATTTGAATAATGGTACTGAATGTGAAGAGAGGAGATGACTTGTCATACATTTCTAACTGACTCAGCTTAGACTAACTATCAAGATAAAAACTGGCACAAATCTGTTAAAGCTGGAGGAGATGGTTTACTTTTAGCTACTCCTTGAATGACATACTTAACCAGTCGTGATTCATGCATTAGATCACCGCGAGTGTCATGATTTTCACTTTGCGGTTTTTTCTTCTCTCTCAGAACCTCGCTGGGCCTCGGTGAACAGGGGCGTGTTGATTTGCGATGAGTGCTGCAGCGTTCATCGGAGCTTGGGCAGACACAGCTCCCAAGTCCGCCACATGACGCACACACCATGGCCTCCTACGCAGCTACAGGTAAAAACACAGGAAAATGTTGTATTTATATTTGCCTGTGTGAAGCTACACATCTTTATGCTTTCGGCTGTGAAGTTGATGAGTTTATGAGTGCTGATGGTGAAGTGTCTCTCATGCAGTGCCCTGAGATCACATCATCCTTTACATGCAAACTGTAATTCTGCAGTTTTAAATTCAGCAGGCCTGTGTCTTTGCTCAAGAACAGTTGTGCATCAGATCACGCAGAGGTGTATTGATTTTGTCCAAATATAGAAAGTGTTTATTCAGGAGGGCTGTTAACAGCCAGTCAGCAGTCTGCAGTCTGAATCACTGGTATACATTTTACAGGCTTTCTTTTACATGTCACCCTAGATGGTTCAGACGTTATACAGCAATGGTGCAAATTCAATATGGGAGCACTCCCTTCTGGACCCTGCATCTGTGATGAGTGGAAAACGCAAGGCCAACCCTCAGGACAAACTGCAGTGAGTCATTATTGTTTGAAAATAATGAGTACTTTTTGATGTTGACTTGATGTTAATTTAATAAACAAAAAATGAGATTGTTGACCTTCCAAGTTTAGCATGTGCCACTGACTCACTTCACTAACTGCCTCTTCCTTCCTCTTTGAACCTCCATGTTTCATGTTGTTCTGAAAGCCCAAACAAATCAGAGTTTATAAAAGCCAAATATCAAATGCTGGCATTCGTGCATCGCATGCCTTGCCGGGAGGACGACAGCTCGACAGCCAAGGACTTAAGCAAGGTGAGGAGAAAAAATCGCTCACAATGATTAGGAGAAAACTGAAACATGGTTTTGTTTATTTTTTGGTTTCGTAAAGTCATAGCGATGGCCGTTTCTTTGTTTTGTTTTTTTTGTCCTCCCAGCAACTTCACTCAAGTGTACGCACCGGGAATCTCGAAACGTGTTTGAGGTTGCTATCCCTGGGAGCACAAGCAAATTTTTTTCACCCCGTAAGATTCACCTGCTGTATTTAAAATCAGAATTTTCATCTTTGCATTTACTTTTCTGTTGCTTATAGATCAAAATGCTTTGTCATGGTAATCAACCTCCTCTAGGAAAAAGGGAACACTCCCTTGCATGTAGCTGCAAAGGCAGGACAAGTATCTCAGGCTGAACTGTTGACTGTTTATGGGGCAGATCCTGGAGCCCCTGACAGCAATGGCAAAACTCCCATTGACTATGCAAGGTTCGTTCTTTTTTTTTTTTTTCTTTTTTTTTCTTTCTTCTTTTTATAAATCAAACACAAAATGTTATGGGCCCATAATGTCACCCTTTGAAATATGATGATGTGTATTTTTTAAACATGTCTTTGTAGGGAAGCCGGCCACCATGACCTGGCAGATAGATTGGTGGAGATTCAGTATGAACTAACAGATCGACTGGCGTTCTACCTGTGTGGGAGAAAACCAGGTATGCAGGGAGAGAGATCTGCAATTTTAAATGACTATGTGTTTTAAAAGAAATGGGTCAAAGAATATGTGCATATAGGGTTGGAGTGAAAGATAGTTTAGACTTGGCACACAGGGCACTATAATCAGCGACGGGGAAACTCTTAAGTATTTTAGCTTGTATAGATTTCACCCATGTGGCACTCCAAGCAGATAAAAACAACTGCTCATGTTATTTAATCAGTTTTGTGAATACCGATATGTACTATAAGTAAGTCATACTTAATAGTATCATTGATGTCGTTGGCAGTCATCCAGAACATACTTGTTGTTTCTTTCAGATCATAAAAACGGCCAGCACTTCATTGTTCCACAAATGGCCGACAGGTAAGAAAGCAGAAGCTGTAAGTCAACATAATGTAAGTCAATATTAAGTGGTACGTCTTTGAATAACGTGTGTCTTAAGTGAATGGGTTTAACTTGAATCCAGCACAGCAAAGAGAGCGCCGCTAAAGCAGTTGTTAATGGCTTGCTCTGAGCTAAGGCCCGTTCGGACACGCTGATCTGTTATCTGTGTTAGAGAAAACAGAGCCAGTGAAATAGTTGACATGCCTAAAATCTTTGTAATTGCTGCAAATAAGTCAAATGTTGTTCCAAACAAGCAGAACAGCCACTGTAGAGCAATCACTGTGCCTTTTCCAGTTTTAAGTCAAACATTTGATCTGTTTCATTGCTCTCTTTTGATGGATAAGGAACATGTAAGTATTACTCAGAATGAAGTGTGCACAATGTCGACCTAACGATTCATCAGCATAATATTTATGAATGTTATTTTCTGTTGGCAGCAGCTTAGATTTATCAGAACTGGCCAAGGCAGCAAAGAAGAAACTGCAGTCGGTAAGTATGATTGCAGTGATGGACTTTCACTGTACAGAGCTGTTTTTTCTCCCTTTTACATGTCTGACTGTATGTCATTTCCTAATTTTCATACAGCTCAGTAATCATTTATTTGAGGAACTGGCCATGGACGTGTATGATGAGGTGGACAGACGAGAGACTGATGCAGGTAAAGTAAAAGTTATTTTGTAGTGGCGTCTCTCCTCACATTCGCGCCTCCAAAGCGGGCACCATTGATCTCATTCTCATACTGTTATTTGTAGTGTGGCTAGCTACACAGAATCACAGCACCCTGGTGACAGAGACAACCGTGGTGCCTTTCCTTCCTGTGAATCCAGAGTATTCATCAACACGAAACCAGGCAAGTCAGCTTTACAGAACACCCACGCCAACACTTTGTTGTCTCCCCCTGCAGATATTTCCTCTGAAGTTAGATTGTATCTTTGTATTTCTTACTTAGGGACGGCAGAAGCTCGCAAGATTTAATGCACATGAATTTGCAACTCTTGTGATTGACATATTAAGTGATGCCAAGCGCAGACAACAGGGGAATTCAATAGCCAGTCCCAAAGGTCAGTGTCTTTCTGTTACTTTATTCCAAGATCTTACTGACACTGAAGTGTAGCACAGCTATACAGTAACTATTTGTGGTCCTTCATTCCAGACAACGTTGAGTTTATCCTGAAGAGTGTGGCTGTCAGGCATTGTAGTGATAGCCAGGACAATGACCAGCCTGACTACGACAGTGTGGCGTCCGATGAGGACACGGATCAAGAGCTTCCCTCGAGCAAAGGCGATAGGACCAAGGTATCGTTGCATTGCTTTCACAGCTTTCACCTCTGGGTGTCTTTTTCCCCATTTTATTTCTAACCCCTGTCTCCAACAGAGCCTGGACTCTGACGTCTCAGATGGCCCAATCACCATGCACGAGTACTTGGAGGTGAAAAACGCGCTCTCTGCCTCTGAAGCCAAGATCCAGCACCTCATGAAAGCAAACAACAACCTGAGCGATGAGCTGAGGCTGATGCAGAAAAAGGTATCCACCGCGATCCACCAATAAGATCACTAACACCGGGGGGGCCGGACTGAGGGGGGGCCACAGTGGTCAGCAGAGCTCTTCTCCTACCCAGTGTGACTGCTCTCTGGTGTGGAAGGCCCAGCCTGTGGGTTGTAAGAGGGCCAGGCTATCTGAACAGGAATGCTCTGTTGCAAGATAAGGCTGCTGCGACACCCTGCTGGTCCACCCTCTGTTTTGGCCAGCATGATCAATTTCATAGCTTGAATGCAAACTGAGACTTTTTTGTGTGTGTGTGTGTGTGTGTGTGTTTGTTTTGTGGATTTGAGAAGAAGAAATGCACCCTTTCTCCAGTTAATAACACAAAACAGTTTAGTTCCCCTTTTTGTATTTGAGTTAAAGCTGTCTAATGTTACTAACAAGCATGTTTCAAGAAAAAGCATGAAGTAATTGACAGTTGTTTTTAAGCCCATCACAGTTCATATTGACTAACTGAAATTGTATGTGTGTGCCTCGCTTCATCACATATACTGTGTTTACTGCATAGAATGTTTTTGGATGATTTCCTTTAGTACATGTGGATTTATTGTTTGACGTTGTTTTGTAAGAGGTCATATTTCATAGAAAAGCATACAAATCTGGAATGCTGTTACCCTGCTACATCAAACTGCTGTTTATAGACATGACTCTGTTACGTTTGAGAGTCTGCACAAATGTATGCAATGAGCTTCAAGTTAGCAATGTGTATCTTGCTAAATCCAAACGATTCTGAAAATGATAATTTGAGCCACAAATGTTCAAAGCATGTTACAGCTTCATTTATTTATTTTTTTTATTTTTTTAATGGAACCCGTCAGCGAGGTGGAATTTTATTTCTTGTGTTAAAATTGCTTTAATTTGGCTGTTTGGAAGGAGCATGCAGATCAGTTGACACATGAGGTAATTGTGACACTCTTGCAGTAGACATACTGCAATGAAGCGTACTGTACTGTTTCTGATGATGTGATTTGGTGAATTTTGAATATAGTTTTCTTTCAACATTATTTGGAACAACAGCCTTTGCCAAACATTGTCATTATGGCAGAGGTTAGTAAATTAACTAGATTCCTTTTTCTAACCAGTACACAAGATCTACAATTTACTTTGCGTTAAATGCAAGTACTTACATTAATTAAGCCCGTTGTTTCTTCACCCAAACTGTTATCCGTGACAAAATCTTCTTGATTTTGTTCATTCTTGAATGCCTCTTATCCTCTCATAATTCTTGAGTCAATCCTTCTATACTGTGGCTACGTCTTTTGACTTAAACTGCGCCTGTGTTGCTTATCTGTGCAACAATCTTTTGCTTGCTTATCACTTGCTTTGCAATTTTCTTAATTTTTTTTTTTTTTTAGACCAAGAGCAAATCCCTCCCAAAGCAAAACATTATGGTATTCCCATGATTTTAGGAGGTTCAGTAACAATCACATTAATGGTCAATTTGATGTATATTAAAGAACATAAGATGATTTTTATGAGGGAATGTTTGTAGCCGTGTTTCTAACTGCTAGCACTTGAGCTCCATTAAGCATCGTGTAAGCTCATAACCACGAGACCGTTTCTCTGCAAGTCTTTGTCATCGAAGCAGCTTCAGGTTTTGTATGTTGATGACATTATGAGAAACTTCTTTTTTCAAATATTGATTGAACGTTCTATATCATGGGAATAACAAAGATTAAAAAGGTAGATTTTGAAATTTTATAATACCCACAAATATATATTTTATTCTGGCAAATGAAAACATTTGCGGAGTTAAATGACTTTTAGCAGACTGTCAAAGTATAACAAACATTTTGGGGAACAATGGGATGGAAGCTGAAATGTTACGCTGTAAAGATAGGGTGGATCGAACTGGGGAAAAAAGCTTGCTTTGCTGAGAGCACCTCTTAGTGTGTTGCTGACCATCTCTTCCAGCTGCACTCTCTGCAAAGCGAGAACACCTCTCTCAGGCGGCAGGTCACAACCAATATCTATCAGATCCCCAGCGGTTCAGACTACCCCGACCCCTCCAGCCCCTCAGCTCTGAAACGCCGGCAGTCTGCGCGGGCCAGTCGGCCCATGTCTATGTATGAGACGGGCTCAGGCCTGAAGCCCTATCTCTCTAAAGGGGAAACCCCCTACCCAGAGGAGGCTATCCCCACCCTGCAACCCTTCCCACCTCATGTAAGTAAGACCTGTTCCCTGCTCTCCTTTGCCATTTCCTCTCCTCTGCCCACTTTCCACAACTTCCCATCATGTCTTCACCCAAACCTTTCTGTTTGCCTTTAAAAAAAAAAGTTTTTACTTCCTCATTTGCCACTGGGTAGGTTTTTTTCAGCGTCAAAGACAGAGTCATCAAAATACACATTGCTGTGTGTTTAGACACAGCCAGTCACATTTCATCATGTCCAGGTACATATTCAAAACCGTTATCCTGCATATGTCTGCTGTTTATTGGAGTGCTGCTTGTTTGTCAGATTAAAGTAGTGGTACACACGCCAGGAGATGCTGTTATTATGCTATACTTTGAAGGTTTGTACTGTGTTTTATGTTGATGAAGCATTAAAACTGCCATACAAATACTCTGTGTTTTTGTAATGCATGATAATTTCACAAACTCACTTTGTCTTCTCATCTGTTTGGATGCTGCAAATGCAGTATTTGTGCATTTATATTGGAGACTATGAATCATAGTTTTCTGGTACTTTTCTCTCAATGAATGAACTCCCAGGCTCAGACACTGAGCTCAGGAAGGAAATGGTTATGAGTTCAGGGAGTAAGTGTAGCAGGATGATCCTTAAAAACAACTAAGCTCTTTTAAGTTCTCTACATAGCCTTGATGGAATTTTCTAATCCTGAATTTAATGGTCATGGTCATTGCACAGGTAAATTTTTCCATCAACTCCATTCTCAGTAGACATCCGATTAAGCCACAGTTGGTTTGAAGAGCCTTTTGGGACAATAATCTCATCCATCTCGCTTTTTAGTTTGCATAAACGTTTCTCTTTTAATTTAAGGAATCTCTGTCCTTAAAATGTGATTTGAACCCTGTCTTTAGACGGAAAGGGGCGCTTTTGTGACCACCTCTTCATCCCTCCCCTCATTTCCATCCACCCTGTCTTGGTCGAAGGACGAAAGTGCTCAAAAGGTTAAGTACATCCTCCCTCGGCCCACATCTTGTGGGATGCAGTAACTCCACTTGGAGCCCTTAACCATTTATACCTCTTCCCTCTCCTCTCTGTCTTCCACATGTTGCTCCTTATCTGCTCTGCTGCATGAGCCACCCCTCCACCAGCTGCCCTCACCATCAGATATCTGTCTTCATCCGCATCATCCTCATTGTGCAGCAGTACAACTGGAACTGTGTGGTTTTGTAAAGGCAAAACCTCGGCCTCACCGCCGAACGTTGCGCTTGCGATGCAGCACCCTCTAATTGTAATGCTTTCTTTCTTTGCTCCAGAAACAAGTGTAGCAGATGGCATATAAACAGTTTGATTGTACAAAGTTTGTTAGTAGTATCGTGTTTTTCATTTCAAGCACTCTCTCCGTGTAAAGATAAGACGTTTTGTCCCGTCTCCTGAACAAATGCAGAGTGAGCTTCCAACAGCAGACTCTCACTTCCTCCAGTAACACAAGTGGTAACACAGAAGGACACAGTAGCCCAGGAGTTGTTTACAGTATAAAAAGACTGATCTTCTGTTAAGGCAGAACAAAGATTTTAATAAACATGTATAAGCTACTCGAATTTCCAGAGGCAAGCTTATGTGCACTGTGTTGCATTTTGTACTGCGTACAAGAGGAGGGTTTTGTTTAGATTCTTGGACATGGATTGAAAAGGTGTGATTGTGTTGTACAATCGGTCCTGCGTGGCTTGAGTGCACTTGTTTGTCTCCTGTTTCCTGTTTTAAATGTAGCTTTGAATGTGAATCTGCATAAAGTTAGTGAACCCTGTCTTGTTTGAAGATAAGGCATTCCTATTTAGTGTGATACACTTGATAGTTGTGTTGCTTGTGATTTAGTATTCTTTCTGAACTCCTCTGAACCTTGACTTCCCATCCTCAAACAAGGACCCTCTGGGGTCTACTTCCATTTTTGTTTGGAGAATGAGTGAAGCCTTTGTGTCGTGGTTCTGATGTAATATATCTAGTCACCTGATTAGTTGTTTGTTAACTGAACTATGAATCCATCCTTACTTCAGGAGTTCAAAGGTTTTCATACACAAATGAACATATTGTCACATTTGGTGACGATCAAAGTCGTTCGAATAATCCAATATGATTTGTTCAGGTCAATTTCAAGCATTAGTAATTATTTCAAACTGATGTGAATACACTATTTGAACTCTGCATAATCTGTTTTACTAATCCTGTATTGAAAGCTTTACATTATGTGCTCTTGCTTCACAGCTTTATTGGCTTGCTGCATTCAGAGTAATCTGCATCGCTTTTTACATGTTTATATACCCATTTGACATACAACAAACAGAAAGAGGTACATCTACGTTTACTGTATGTATCTGTCGCTGAATTTGACATTTGGCGTTGAAATTGGGATTTCACCACAGCTGTTTGTGGTTTACATCGTCAAGAGATGTGGGACGTCTTGCGTAAGACCCATTATTCGTTTGTTTTTTTTCACCTTCTCTCATCCTTCTAGGCCTCGAAGTTAGAGAAGCAAAGCAGCATGCCGGAAAGTGACTATGACAACACATTCAATGACTCTGAGATCGATGATTCGGGGTAAGAGCATCACCCAGACTGGTTTGTACTAAGTGACGAGGGAAAGGCAATAAGACAGTATTCTGACTCCTGAATACAGTTTAAAAAGAGGTTTCAGGTGAAATAATGTGCTGTTTTGTCTACTGAGTTAAAGCAATAAGCAGGGATTTCCTTCCGATTTTCTCTCTGCAGTTTGTGCAGGAGAGTGAGGCTGAGGAGCAGTGGCTGGCTGGGGGAGGGCAGCTCCATCCCTGAGCTGGATGATCTTGAGACGGAGTCAGACCCCACGCTTCCCAGCACAGAGGACGTCATCCGCAAAACCGAGCAGATCACCAAGAATATCCAAGAGCTGCTGCGAGCTGCTCAGGAGAACAAACATGACAGGTTAGAATCTGAAGAGAAAAGGATCTTAATCAGTGTCTCATCTGTTTTTATAGCTTCCATTTCCTTGCTTCCATTTTAAACCCTAAGTTCCTCTTACATTATTTATTATACTGTTATGTTTAGTTGTGTTTATCTCCTATCATTTCCCCTTTTTCTCTGTTATTTTCACATTTCCCCCTCATTGCACTTCCACTCTGCTCCGCTGTTATGATGTTGTTTTGGTGTTGTTTTGGTGTCCCGACCCTCACCCCTGTGAGCAGACCGTGTGAGCGTGAAGGTGTGCGTCGGCTCAGGCACAGTCTTGGATGTTTCAGCACTCTGGTGCCCTGGGCCGAGAAGGCCCCCACTCCCCTTCAGCCGCTCAGCCTCCGGTCCCCTGACCCCACCTCCTGGTACTCTGGCCTCTGTCCCTGCCTCCCAGGCACAGTTCTATTTTCCTCTCCCTCACACACTATCTGCCTCACCCTTTTTCTTCTGTCACTTGCTAACAAGATATCTCTTTTTCTTCGATGTGCTACTGAATGCTTGAAACTTTCCTTCATTTATTTGTTTCTCTTCAAGCACTGACTTTGAATTTGCTTCAGTGAGTTGATGAAGTTCCATCTATGTAGTGACTGGTTTTTATATTTAGGGGACAGTGTATTTAATGTAACATGTTTTTCAGGTTGATGTTTTCTGAGTAGCCATATTTTCTATTAATACAAAGAATGTAGAATAAAAGTGCTTTGTACCTTACAATGCTGAAGTTGTGTGTTAAATAGCATGTTCTGTTTGTTGATGTTAACCTGAAGTCGAAGATGATCATGCACGGTGTGTTGTGAATACTATACAGCACCTTACTCTGTTAGTTGACGTGCATGTTCGAGCTTCTGGTTAATTGATATTTTGTAAATAGTTATTATAATTTTGAGATTTGTATGAATTTGACATCAATATGTTGACTTCATCATCTCTCTTCACACAGCTTCATACCCTGCTCAGAAAGAATACATGTGGCTGTAACAGAAATGGCTGCCCTCTTTCCTAAGGTATGGAAACGAGTTTGTGTATATATATTTGGAATGGATCAGTCAGCCAGTGGTTTTTTGGATTTATTTTAAATATATTACAGGCACAAATACCTGAGTTTCAAGGTCCAAATGCAGCAATATTTTCAGTTATGCCAATTCCTGATTTATTATTTTACTATCTTCTTTACTCAAATTAAAAAGCAATGAAATCTCTTAAATGTAAATATTATTTTGTGTTAAATATACATCTTTTAGATTCAGTCCTTGGCCAGCAGAGGTTAATTGTGGTTCTATGGGTCTGCACTAAACCACCTTTCTTTGCACAACTCTATTGTCCATTAGTATTAAAGATATTTTTAACGTTCCTCTGCAGAAGCCACGCTCAGAGACTGTGAGAGGCTCTCTGCGCTTGTTGACTTCCAGTGCGTACCGGCTTCAAAGCGAGTGCAGGAAGGCGGTGCCTTCAGAGGGCTGCCCAGGACCGGACATGCAGCTGGTCACCCAGCAGGTCATCCAATGTGCTTATGACATTGCCAAGGCAGCCAAGCAGCTTGTCACCATCACCACAAAGGAGAATACCAACTAACAGCACTTACGGGGCTGCAAAGCCCTCAGCATCTCAGATTTGTTCTTATATATATTTTTAATGACTTTGTTGTTTTGTATTTGTATTTGTGGTATATGCATGCATTGCTTTTTTTTAATTTATGAATAAATACTGACAATATTTAAAGACAACTCTGAGTGTTAAGGGGAAAAGTCAGCAACTTTTCTTAGGGATACCCAGCTGTTGTAATAGCACAATATCTCTTGAGCTAAAATAATAACTTCCACAAATCATGTTTAGACAAGATGTAGCAGCTAGCAGGCCTGGGAAATGTAATGGTTTCTAGATAACAATTAGAGTAAAACTCACTCTTAGTTACTAATAATCTTGAATCAGTACATAATGTGAAGTCTGGAGAGAAGAAATTAAGCACAGTAGTAAATCCACATGATGATATTGGTTAAAGTTATCAGTCCAAAGCCAGACATGGATGCTGAAAAGCCATAAATGAATGATGAATCCACTGTCAACGAATGCTATCGCTAACACTCTTATAGGTTGAGCTTCCTCTAATTAATTACACTGTGCAAGCGTCATCGTACTGTAAAGTTTAATCTTCAAAAACAAACTGCCCATTTAGTTAAATTCCATTAAATGTTGGGAACTTCATGCACACTTTGCAATGCTAATGTTTGTTGCATCAAAAAGCTATTTATATGATTTGTCCCCTGTCCAAGTGTAATCCAGTCTGCAGTGCACTTATTGCAGCTATTTGTGTATGTCTATTTGTCAAGTCAGTGGAATGCAAATAACACTTGTCCAGGGGCCAAGTTATATTCTTCACCAGCACTAAGATGTTGTATGATTAGGTGTGCTTCTAACAGGCTCCACACTACATTGTATTCTGCGGTCTTGTGTGCCACTGCAGTGTTGGTGATGTTCTTCAGAGCTAATAGCAATACGTATGTCCATGTGTTTTGCGCTCTGTTCTGTTGCTGCTAGTTTTGTATTTAATGTGCAACATATGGGATAGAACTCTAGACGTCTCCTGTATAAATGTGCAACCCAACCTTCATCCTCACCAAGTGTTTCAGAGTTCATTGTCAATTTGAAATCTGATCAAGGTAACGTCCCTCTCTGTACGTGAATGGAGTGCAGGGGTGCATGCGATGCAGCTGTTCAGGTGCACTTTGGAAAAATAATTATTTTCTAAATAAACTTAATTTATAACTTTAACCTGTTGTAGTTTGCCATATTTTGTATTTATCATGTTTCGCTTTTAATTGCCTTAAAGGGATAGTAAGTGATTGTAATCCAGTACAACTTTTTGTTAAATTCAGTGAATATTTCCTAAAAGTTCGCTAGCTCTCTGTTTAGTGCGTGCTCTGAAAATAAAATTTCCTCCACAGCCCTGGTTCTGTAAATTAAAAACAAAGAAAGGGGTGTGGACCTTGCCACACAACATTGTTTCAGCCAATCAGCAACAATTGGCATTAGTACTCGTGCACAGGAGTGATGGGGGCAGTGGCAGAGAGATCTATACACCTGCACATTTGAACATGCTGGACTCCAGGCTCTGTGAAGGAGGAGATATGGGCCAGAACCAGCCAAAGAGGAAAAAATCTGAAGAGCACTAAAGGGAGGGGTGAATTTGATTTGGCAGTTGAGTTCAAATATCAGTCATTCTCCAGAATCACTTACTGATACCGAATCGATTTTATTGGAATAATTTTATTAAAACAGTCTACAAATTCAGGATAGAAAATATACAGCTATAAAAATCAATTATTTTCTACATATGCAAACATATCAATTATTTTCTACATATGCAAACAACCAGCATAAAATTAACATCAAGATGACCCAATATAACCTACTTCATTCTTTAAAAGACTCTACCAACTGTACTACCTGCACCCCAGTTATTGGTTGATGACAATGTCCATCCTCTCCATACTGGTTGTGAAAAGATCCCTTCACAAACACTGTTCCAGTGTGAGAGATGGGGGCAAAAATGCATTATAAAGCTCCAAAGTTCTTGTTGGTATGGAATACTCTCTCTGTGTTACCGACGCCTCCCTGGCAGTTAAGCAAGAAAACAGACAGGGAATTGCTAGTACCTCACATTAGCTTTGTCTGAACATTTTTACATGGAACAAGGACTGAATTTTAACCCCCATCTATTACACTGCAATCCTGTACAGAAGGAGCCCAGTTGTAGTGACTACTAAGGCATAAACATGCAGGCATGTGACTGACACACTTGAATAAATGTGAAACTATCCATTAAAGATAATTACATGTACAAAAATATACGTCTCACAATTCTGTTCTGATTCCTGTCCTGCAGATAGCTCATGTCCAGGCGGATCGAGGCCTGCTATGAATCTGAAAGGGAAAGTTTCAAGCATATTTTAACATTAAGCATTTTTGGAATTTGTAATATGAACACTGAGGATCATCAGTTTCCTGCAGCTTGACTTTCATCTTTTACCTTCGCCTGGTACCCTTTCTTGGCCATCCTCTGCATCTCCAGCCTCAGCTCCTCCTCCTGGACCCGAAGAGCCTCCCTGTTCTCCTCGTCCTCCTGCTCTATCCTGCACTGCTCTTCCCACCGCTGCTGGTGCTGCTGCTCCACCTGGAGTAGATACACAAACAACTTTAGGTCTCAAATGTACAGAAGTCAGCTGCTATTGTGGCATCACTGTTAGAGACCCGGATTTTTAAAAAAGTCCCGGATATGCTAACCTGAGTATTTATCTCTTGCATCCGTGCAGTCCTGCGGCCCTCTTCTTGCACCGTCTCCTGTCGTCTGAGCTCCCTCTCCAGCTCCAGCTCCTGGATCAGCTCTTCCCGTCTCCTCAAGGACTCCTCCTGAGCCTCGCGGTTTTTCTGCACCTTCTGCTCCAGCTGCTGCTGTCTCACCGCAAGCACCTGTACAGGAATAAGAAAGAAGCACTGTTGTTTAGTAGTCATATGTTTTGACGAATACTCAAAGTTTTATTCTGATTTGAAACCAATTTACCTCTTGCATGAGCCGTTCTCTGGCTTTCCTCTCCTTCTCCCACTGCGCTTCTCGTTTCTCCCACACGTGTTGAGCTTCCTCTCTAAAATGAATGAGATACATTGGTTTGTATCTGAGGAGAAGCAGGGGTCGCTTCCTGCAGATTCAGAGATTACTTATTCACCTGTGAAGCAGGTCAAACTCAGCCTCCCTCTCCCGCTCCAACTGAAGCTGCTCTTCAATCACACGTTTCATCCAGGCAGCGTCAGCAATGGCCCTTTCCCTTCGCGCAGTCTCCATCCTCCTGTCCTCCTGCTGTCCTTCCAGCAAAGCTGCCAGGATCTTGCGGTCGGCCTCCTGGTGGGCACAGAGGAAGGAAGGTGTTACAGGCAGGAAAACTGGATCACATGTAGAAAAATATGCTGCATCAAAAGAGGGTGAAGTAGACTAACCAGTTCCTCCTGCACTTGCTGGGCTCTCCTCTTCAGCTGAGCACGATATTGACGGATCAAGAAATGCCTGGTGGAACACAAATCCAATGAACCCAATGCCTCACCAGAGTATCATCTCACTTGTAATCAGTAATCTGCAGAAAGAGATTCCCTTACCCCATCTCAGACTTCTTTCGCCTTTCCTCCACCTCTCTCCTTTCCTCCTCTATCTTCTCCAGCTCCCACTGCTTAACCAGCAGAGCCTCCTGCTCCTTCTTTAGACGAGTTGCCTGAGAGAGAAAAATGCTTTTAAAAAAAGCACATCTGCAATATCACATCTCAACGTAAAAATACTTTGTCAGAGTTCTAAATACCTCCTCTTCCCGCAGCTTCAGTTCTTCCATCTGTTTGCGAAGTTCTTCAGCCCTTTTCCTCTCCTCTGCGTTCTTCTTCTCCTCTGCTTGCTTCATCCTCTCCAGTGCCTCTTTTCGGGTCCTCTCGTACTCATTTTCAAAGCGTCTCTTCTCCTCCTGTTCAGCCACTTCTTGCTACATGTTTAGAGAGATGGGTCACTTACAGTAGGTGTCTAAACTTTCCTAATTATGTACCATGTTGAGGGGATTGACCTGAGTAGATTTCAGACTTGATACTGTGCTCACAGATGACATGGGCACCGTTTAATTAAAAATTAATTTTTAACATAAATAATTAGTCACGTAAAAGGACAATGACGACTTTACGTGTCATCAATGGCTTCACGGAGGTGACACTTAAGAATACTTGATGGCAGTTTCATCACAGTTTGGTTTGTACACAAACTCACAAGGTCAAAAACACTTACTAACACTTATTAAAACACTTGAATGAACAGAAAACTGAACTGTTTTGTCTGACAGCTGTGAAGAATTACCTGTTTCCTCTCAGATATCTGCCCCTTCCAATGGTTGACAACATGATCTTTATGTAACGCCGACTCAACCTGTGGACAGATTAAAAGAGCAGGTAGTGACAGAGGAGACAGAGATACTGATGAACCTGACCCTTAGCGGAAGGGATAGCAGAACATTTTATTCTCTGGACTCGGGTTAACAGAAAGTCATGGAATATCCACATCACAAGCCCTATTAGTTTCCAGATGAGGTGGATGTCTTGAAAAGAAGTGTCAGTTTTCTCTACTCGCAGAGCTCATCAGACACACGGAGTGGTCACAAGATTCCTGAGGCCATTTATCGCTTCACCAGCAGTCAGACTTTGAGGTAAACAGGTTTGGCAACTTGTCACTTTTGCATGAATAGTTTAAACTTAGCTACCTCTCGCAACTCTGGGTTGTTTTTCTTCCAGTGTTCCCTCAGCAGCTCTTGTGCAAGCTAGGGAAAGAGAAACAATACAAGTTATACACTGACTGCATGCAGTACTGGAAGGGAAATATCCGACTAATTCAATACAACCACGTTTTTTCTTCTTTCCTCCCTTGCTTTACGAAGCTCATCAGTTTTTTGCACCAGCTGATTTGCCAGTGTGCTCCTGTCAGGGACCACTTCCCTGAGCTCCACCTCCAGCCGGTCTTGCTCCTCTTGAAGCATGGCCCTGAGCCGATTCCTGCGCTGCTCCAGGCTGGCCTTCTTTTCCTCTTCCAGTCTCTGTTTATGATATGCTGACATACTGGCAAAACAGTGAAAAACAAAACCGTTGGGTTGTCTTTATCTGGCATTTTTGTCTGTTATTTGTCTGCTGATGAGTCTGACAGACAGATTACATACTATAGACAAAGTACTACAAGATTATGCCTTCATAGTGTCTTTTTATTATTTTTATTTACACACACACACACAAATTGTATCACTGCATATGGATAATACTTAGATTTAAGAGAAGACACTGATATTGTGCACACCTACAGTATAATCAACAGGCAACTAAATGCTGAAAAAGAGGCAGTGACTGGCACGCTGTTACTTTCAGTATATACAACTCTTTAAGTATTATTACATTTAAGATATTACTTAGTGGGAAGATAATCAATATTTGTATTCATGAGTGTACTGTACATTTTGTCGAAATGTATGAATGTTCTCTCTTTCTGGTTAGTGGATATAACAGCAAGAGACTGGTGGAATTAGGCAGCCCTAATACCTAAAAGGGCTGAGAAAATGTACCTTAAACAACATGAACTGTATTCCTAAAAATATAGATTTTTCACTGATTATTTGTATTTCGTCGTCCCAAGCCTTTTCTGTGTGGAGTTTGCATGTTCTCCCCCATGTCTGCGAGGGCTCTGTCCTGGTGCTCCGGCTTCCTCCCCCCGTTCAAAGACATGGAGGCTAGGTTAATTGGTTACTTTAAATTGCCCTTAGGTGTAAATGTCAATGTTTGTTCGTTTCTGTGTGCCCTGCGATGGACTGTGACCTGTCCAGGATGTACCCTGCCTTTCGCCTAATGTCAGCTGGGATTGGCTCCAGCCCCCCCGCGACCCTGCACAGATAAGCAGGTATGGACGATGGATGGATTATATGAATTCAGTGTCTCTCACTGCATATACCAAAGTTTTTGTGAATGGTAAACAACCATCAGATCGCCTTTTGGTGATTTGTTTGGTGTGAGGGAAAAACCAACCAAGACTTTTTTGCTCTAGACAAAGACCCCTTGAGAGCCTGAATGTTATAATTTATTGGGAGCATTTATGAATCACTGCCTCTTTTAAAATTGTAATACAGAGAATCTGTATATATGGGATGATTATTTACTGAGCCATCTAAGGAAGGGCAGTGAAAGAGAAACAGTACAAAAATAGTGTAGAAGTCCCCTTGGATTGCTTTATCTTTCTTATAATGTTTGAGAGGTTATTAAAAAAAAAGAGAGATTTCTGGATAGGTTTGTGAAATCATGTGGTTACATCAGTCCAGCTGGATGAAGTTACCTCTGCTGGTAGGAGTGACGGGAGCTCCACGCCGCCTGTCTCTGGCTGCACACATTCTGCTGTCTGAAGTACTGAGCATGCAGCTCCCACTGCTGCCGCCACCGGGCCTCCTGCTCCCGCTGCCGGGCCAGCTGTCCAGCCAGAACCCGGGACCGACTGGGCACATGGGCTGAAAAGGTCGGCAGAGCCATAGACCTGAATCACAATTAACAGACATCATAAGCAGCAATTACCTCAACCTAACACTCTGCTTGTTTTATACGTTAATTGATTAGTTACCTGGCCAACTTAACTGTCTAACGTTACCAAACACTATTTATGTTTGTTAAGTTGACGCTAGAGGCTACTAATTCACACAAAAACAGTAAGTATCCAGTTACCTTTATGCTACATGTGTATTTGACCATGTAGTGTTTACTATTTAAGGTCAATAAAGAGGGAAACATCAAAACAATATGAACAAAGCAGTCATGTCAGCAAACGTTACAATTCTCACTCCTCAGCAACAAAGGACTTCATAGCTCGACAAATAGCACTTACTTACCTGTTCGGTGTTAACTTGAATTGCCTTCTCTTAATGTTTGTTAAATTCAGTACCCGTTTTGCATTTCTATACTTAAAAAAATCACCTTTTTATCAATCCCTCACTTCTCCTTAGTTACCATGGATGTGATTCCGATACACTTCCTAGTTACTCCCACGCTACGGCATGAAGTAAAGGTCAAAAATACTGACTGCATGAAAAACGCGAAACGTATTTCCTTCAAACGTCGGTAAACAAAAAAGTTTTTGTTTTTGCATTTTGGAGTATCATCCATCATAATTTATTTTCTCTTGTGATTTTTAACTTGTTGGATAGCTTTTATTTCAAAGACCCTCAAGAACTAGGTATTCTAATTGGAAAATATAGCACTGATGAACAGTAGGCTCTAAGTATTATGATGATGATGATGATGATGATGATGATGATAATGATAATAGGCTAATGTATGCCATAGTGTTGATTTGTTATAGGTCTACACTGGATTCTCCCTCAACTCTTTTAATGCATCAAATATAGCCTAAACAGTAACAAGCATACTATCATCATATTATTATCCACCAAACTATTATAATTTTTAGTAGTAGTAGGCTATAGGCCCAGTAGTAGGAAGAGTAGCTTAAGCCTATTGCTATTAGCTTTTATTGATTTTATTATGTTGTTGTTTAAGAATGACACAATATGATTACAATAAGATATTTTTATCTATTAATTAATTAAAACATTCATATTAAATAAATACATTAAAAAATAGATTTAGGCCAATTAATCTATCAATCAATCTATTACAACATTTTGAGATGTTCCACAAAACTCCATTAGTTGGCAATAAAACAGCATAATGTGATTAAACGCAGAGGAGGACTAGTGTCAGCTATTTTGAGCACATCAGCTGCAGTCCTTTGTGTTTGTTCTGGACTTCTAAGCGCCGTTTATCGGCCTTTTAACCCGACATGTGACGATGACCTGATCTATCACTAACAAGTCTATCACAGGAGCCGTCAGCTGAATACTCCATCACCAGCTGTGTTCAACCTAAGTGACTTTTGTGTTTATGTGTGTTCTGTCGTTGTTGGGTATGGCACACACACACACACACACACACACACACACACACACACACACACTCTCTTCTTCTGGCGTCACTGTAAATCTGCAGTAGAGGGTTGACAGCCTGTTGCTATCATTTCAGAGGTAAGAGTGTGCCCGGACTGAAAGAGATGGCTCTGTTAATGGAGCACCAGTTCAGACAGCTGCCAGCTGACAGACAGGTGGAAACAAGACCGTTTCTGGAGGCTGTGTCATACCTTCCACCTTTCTTTGGTAAGTGAAGTTTCCACTGTGTGACACAGTATGTAGGTACTGCTGACATTAAATGGGGAAAGAAATGTGAAAAACGAATTCTCAGATGTCAGTGGTTGCAGAGAAAAGAAGCACCTCTGTGCAGATGTATTTCTATACAGCTTATTATTGCTTTATCAGATATGTACATAGGCCAGATTGAAGGCACTGACTAAGTGATATTAATTATCTTTAATCATGTAGATTCATAGAGCTGTATAATTTAAGCCTACTGACTGTTAAATTGGCTGAGCATGCACACAAATGCAGGATTTTTATCTGACCAAAGTCCTCTGCAATGGAGGTTTTCCCCCTCCATCATGCATTTTTCAAATGGGATTTGGCCAACTTTGATTAATAAACACAAAATTTTCTGCAAGGGTAATCTGTCACAACTCTTCTATCGAGCCTAATGAAACAATCTTGCTCTTTCTAAATGATAATCTTTTTTTGGATGATTGTGTTTCTCTCCATCAAGCTGCCCACAATCCTTTAGCATGCATAATTTAATCCACTGGCCTGGATTTTAAGTTGTGAAAATTGATTAGTACGGTGTTGAGTTCCCCTTGCCCATTCACTGGCGGCATGGTGCACCAGGGCATCTTTGTGCTGGCTTCATTCTGTATTAATATGCCAAAGGTCCTCTATTGAATTTGCCATGTGAAACCCTTGAGAGGAACCAAGTCTGATGTCGATATTAAGCTCTTTCCTCCTTGTCACCATTGTTTTTCCTGACCCAGAAAATTCTTGGCCAACTTTCCAACAAGCTATTAAAATCCTGCACACTCTCATTGTACATTCACACAGTTATTTTACCTAGTTAGACCTCTTCTTCAGGACTATGTGGGCAGTACTTCCTGACTCTCCTGTTAGTTTTACACCTGTTTTAGCAGGATAAGTAGTTTAGTGACCTCAGTTAACTCCCACCGTGTCTCTATTCAACTTCAACTTGAGAAGAGGTCTAATTTAGCAAACCAGGAACTGAACAAATGATGCAATTTAATACAATGGATTTATTTGTATTTCAGTGTTTTTATTTACTTGTTAAATTTTACCATTAAGTTTTCCAGTGTGTAGTTGTAACAAAGATCTCATGAAGAGAGTGGAAAACAGGGAGAGCCATACAAGAGGATGTCTCAGAAACAATATATGTTGCCATCAGTGTTGTGGCGATGCATCACATCAGCACAATGGAGTGGGGTATGTCATGAGTAGTTTCCTCTAACAGCTCAGGAGATGAAAGCTGTCCGTTGAGTCAGTGGGTCAACCAGGAGCCGCGTGCGGTCCGGACTCTAGATGTCTCATTGTTCACTAACCCGTCACCAAATACTCAGGTTGTCTAGTAGCCTAATTAAAGGACACCTAATGATAATACTGTGATGATGTGTCTGTGAAAACAGCAAATACTTTAGGCCTAATCCAGGTAGATTTGTTTTAACTTCCAGAATTGTACTGTTATTGTAGACCACAAGTGTTTTAACTACTTGACTATGTTCCCAGTATTCCACTTAACATCCCCTGAAAATCTTGTTTTTTCTGAACTCTGGTGGTTTAACTTCTTACCACTTCTCACAGTGATGTACAGGTGTACTCCAGGACCCTGTGACATGGAAGTGGATTTTCACCACTGTCCCATCCCAATCCAATGAGCGGGTAAATCAATCCTGTTCTATCCAAATCCCAGAAGAATGACTCCCGTCTGATCCTGTTCCAAATTTAAGAAAAATCCAAAATTAGTTTATTCATATTAGAACTGTATATTTATATATAAACTGATCTATGATTCCTGTCCTGCCTGCTCCCGTTGACTTCCCTGTCCCCATGATGAATAGCAAATTTACTCCTATCCCACAAGAATCCCACAGGAGTCCCAAAGGATTCCTGAAAAAATGTCAGCCTCTTCTTCTGACAACACTGTAGAGTGTGGTTACAGGCGCAACAGAGCACATTTCTGAACATCAAACATATCCAGAAGTTATAAAATGGGCCTGAAACTTTCAAGCAGAGAGGGCAGCAAAACACTCAGAATGCTGCTTTTCAGCCTGGTGTTAAGTTACTCTTTAAAGTTTGCCTTGTATTGGTCAAACTTTAGGTAAAATGTTTGACAACATTATTTCACATACAGTATTTTCCTATCTGATTGATCCAGCACTTATCTAAAGCTTTATCATACAAAATACAAATTAATTAAAATAATCAGATCCAGGAGGCAATTTAATAGCTACACAATGTGATCAATTTGGAAAATTCGTAATGTCTTGTCCTTTAAATTCAACCTGACATTTTAGATATCTGGGAAACAAAATTAGTTTTTAAAAGACTGAATAAGCAGTCAGAGGTTGGAAATGTCAACAGCTTTGTTGCCAATAAATATCAAAATATCATTGTAATAGTGATTACTTCTGAAATCAAGTTTTATGCATGTAATTTTTTTCATGATTGCAAATGTATATATATGCAATCAAGTCAGGTTTTCAAAGCTACCCTTTCAGGGACTCTGTTAATTGTTAGAAGTTGGTGGTCACCACAAAAAGTGCCAAACCTTTTGATTGTGGGCATTATAGCCTACTGAAAAATATAAGGGCCAACTTTTGAAATTTTCGGCGTCCACTAGCTATCCGTCTTTTCGTTTCCGCCATCTTTTAATCAACTGAGGTAAATGTTTTTATCGATGATTAAGTGAGTAAATCCATCATTGTGGGTGAGAGTTGTCGTTCTAAATGGCAGCGCCTCTAGTGTTCAAAGTGAGAAGTGCAATGACAGGGCCATCTAGTACCTAATTGTTCAAGATGACAGCGACATCTAGTGTGTAAACTAGGCTGTGCAGTGTCCAAAAGGCGCAATTTATTAGAAACAAGCTCAATCCATAGTCTAGTATGTTTTAAAAGGTTCATCGCCGTGGGCCGTAGTTTAGCCACCCTTGCTGTAATCAATAATAGGCCTATTGTAAAATAGGCTCAATAGCTTTTGCTTACATGTCCTGTGTGTGAATATTTCTCCTCAGACTGCCTTGGCTCTGCTATTTTTGCACCAATAAAGGCTGACATATCTGGTAACATCACAGTAAGTATGAGTTAAATGTGTCACTCTACTCTCACATTTCTCAAAAACATTATATTAACCTAAGATGCACTGTTACACCTAATAGAAAATCAAGGCAGTTTATGATACCAACCCAGGAAGGTTCAAGACACTCCAGCAGATTGTGGAGGCAGAGAAGGAAATGCATGGAGCGCAATGGCCCAAAGTTGGAGCGACGTTGGCTCTCATGTGGCTAAAAAGGTTTGAGAAATGTAACATTACAGGTTTTATAGAAAGTTGGTTTGTGCGTGTGTGTTCATTAGATTTGAGCAAGGTCTGCACCCACAATCACTGTGCGTGTCTCCTTTATCAACCAGGGGTCTACGGTTTATTCAAGTCTTCCTTCAGAGCCTGGTGGACGGTGAAAAGGATGATAGCAACCCAAACCTCATTCGTGTCAATGTCACCAAAGCTTATGAAATAGCCCTGAGAAAGTATCATGGCTGGTTTGTGCAACAGCTCTTCAAGGTTAGTTCAAAGTCTTTTGTGAGAGATACATATGTAATAGAGCAGATACATGACTTTTTCTGGGTTATTTGTGAAGAAATGAACCACTGACTATATAAAATACACAGAGTTGTGTATAATTTGGCATTTGTATTTGCTCTTTTAGGCAGCTATTTTCGCTGCTCCATACAAATCAGATTTCCTAAAGGCCGTCTCCAAGGGTCGGGATGTCAAGGAAGAGGAATGCTTGGAAAAAATCCGAAAATTCCTCCTCAACTTCTCTGCCACTGTTGATGCCGTTTATGAAATGTACAGTAAGATGAATGCTGATCTTGAATACACAGTGTGACTGCAGGACAACCACCACTTTCCTCTGGTGTCCCACTTAGTTTACAAAGTAATTTATTTTCAATAAACAGTCTACATCTTGACACAGCTCAAGTCATCTGACACTGTGGGAGTGTGTTTATAATACTCTGTTACACATCAAATGTTTGTACACTTTAATCATCTGTGCCCCTTTTCTCAGTATGCCCTTTCCTCACTGTTGTTTGACTCTGCACAAAGCAGCTGCAGATTTAAACTCTGTATTAAGCATAAGCATTGCCAGACATTTTTGTCCATGATCAAGTACTCTCACAAATGTGTGATAATTATACCAAGAATAAAAGTGTTACTTACTCAGCAAATGTCTTTGAGTGAGGTGTCTGATGTTGACAGATTCAGTGAGCCACATCACGATCAAAAACTGAATGTAAATCTGTTATAATCATTTGGACCATGAAGTGATTTTTTCCCCCTTTTACATACATTTATGCTATAGGCATTGAAAGAAATAGAAACAGGATGTTTTTAATTTCTTAATTAAAGATCTTACAGTGTTAGTCCGTCCCCCTGCCTGTAAATATTGTTCTATATCCTGAGCAAGATAAGGGCTGTTTTAAAATGTGGTATGACTGCGGCTTATTTGTGGAAGTATAATTATCAGAATCCAAAACACATAATCTACTGCATGTGATTTACAAGTACTTAGGAAAAAACCCCATGTATACTCTAAATAAATACTCTATAGTTGTCCGTGTTTTCTGGGAATTGGGTTGTAGTTTTTACTTTTGAATGAACACTTTGGAAATTTATTTAAGTTATTTCATTGTTAGTCTACTATTGCACACCTGTTTGTGCCTTAAGCTGGAGCTTTTACGTAACCAAGTCAACTTCCCAGCCTTTAGTTATTTAAATTTTTGTACTTTGCATAAATCAGGCAGACTAATTAAGAAAAAAATGTTACAGTACTGACGGTGTGGTCTGCCTCCTTTATGCTTCTAAGCTACACAGGACTTGAATGCGTATCTTAACTATTCTTCCAAAGCAAGTGCTTTTCTGTCCACTCTGCGCTCAGGTGCTGACATAAAACTGACTGTGTGTTGTTTTTAAACCTCATTGTCGAGTGTTGCATTATGACCTTTTTCCATCAACATGGTTGTTAGATAGATGGGAAATGTGAAATACTTGGTTAGATGTCAAATGTCATATTTTGACAACATACCTGAACAGAGGTAATGTTGGCGGCCTTTGGTTAATCAGTACTGTTTTTAATTCATGTTCTAAAATGCTCGTCTGATCTCTTATGGCTGAAACTATGTTGCAGTGTGTGTATAACATATCTTTTATTTTCAACTTATGTAAACCACAATTTGCAATAATAAAAATATGTGCAATAACTCATGTGATTTCCTTTTTTTTTCCTTCTTCAGTTTCTGTCTTGAAATGCTTCATGTGCATCATAAACATGTAATCAGCAGTGGTGGAAATTAATTAAATTAATAATTTTTTTTTTTTACATGTATATTTCTACTCCATTACATTCATAGGGAAATATTGGGAATAAATATTTGACAGCTATAGTTTCTTATTACTGTAAAGATCAGCATTTTATATATTAGTAATCTCCTAAAATGTGTACTGTAATAAATTAAACTACCTAATAGTATATAAGATAGTTAAAATCATCTTCCCTTCCACCAGCTACAACTTCAAAATGCTCTTCACATGGTGATGCATCAGTAATATTTATCTAATAATATAATGTCACTCTCTGAGGAGCCATTTTGCAGACTAATGAGCACTTTTACATTTGAAACTTTAAAGCTGGGGCAAATTATTTTGGAAGGATATTTTGTTATATTTTCAAAATCTAGTTATCTCTTGCTAGGTTCTCCAACGTTGCCTACCCCAGCTTTAAGTACACTTTGCTACTGATACTTTTGTGGTTCTGCTTGAATAAAATGATACACGCTGGACTTTTACTTGCAATTAAGCTTTTTATTTTATTTTACAAAGATGACTTTTCAGAGCTTTAAAAATTATTTAAAAAAACACAAGGAAATAAACTGGCCCCTCGACTTGGTCATTGTCAGAACAAGAGCGCTTGTTTTTCTTTTATGTATTGCTCTTCATGCTTCCTCTGTTGGGCTCACCACACCCTGCTTCTGGAGATTAATCAAAACTGTACTACACAATTGTGTGAGTTTGAATACTAGAGAAATGGGTAAGTATTTGTGAAGTATTGCTCCCAGCAGGCATGTTTACTCAGCAGTGGAGCCACCTATAAAGGGCTAATTATCGAGACATTGGTTGAGAGAAAGGTAAATTTTAATGATTCCTCATGTTCCACACATAGACTGTATAGGTTCCACATGTTGCTATAATTTAAATGTATAGATTTTGTGTTGAATGTTATTTTATTACTATTATTTTTTATTAGTATTTTTAATGTTTCTTTTTATTTATGCCCAGTTATGTTTTTTTAAACCTTTCCTAAAAATATGGTATGACCTTTAAAGTTTTAGAATCTAGTATCATTTTACAACTTTTACAAAACAAACCTTTTCTTTTTTTCCACCCCAGCAGCTGTTTGGCTCCAGGCAGAGCCCCCAGCCTCTCTTGCTCTGGATAATGTCAGCAGTGACAGAGCAGGAAGTCCCACATCACCGAGGATAGGTGAGAGTCACACAACAGACAACAAGGTCAGGAATGAACTTTCACTCTCAGCTGCATGGAGGAGAAGTCTTTAAATGGCTTTGACATTTTTATTATAACACTGCAAACTGCTGCTGACGAAGATCATGTGAAATGATGGAAAGCTCCAGAACAGCTACTAAACTGACCCTCTGGTGAGACTGATCTTGACTTGTAGCCTGGATGGCTGCCATTTGAATTTCAGGAAAAAAGCAAAAGGGTAAGTGACCTGTCAATCAGGGGAGGGGAGCCAGGGGTAGGTCTGTAAATATTGACAATGTGCTATTTTAGCCACGGATTTAAAATTCTGTATCTTAATCATCATGGATCATGCCTAAAATTAGGCTATTATTGATAGGCTATTTAATTGATGCATTAGGGTGATTCATCACCAGTTCACTTTAATAAAGATACCAGCATGCGTGCTATTCTTGTCACCATCGAAGCTTGGAATATGCAATATCATAAACGTCAATCATTTAGATCACTTAGATCAGAACAATTCTGAAAAATAATCAATTTAATGTAAAGCACCAGGCGAAACGCTGGAAAAGCTTTGTCCTCAAGCATGACCTTCCCACCTCACCTGAGGGGGTTTTCTCACGCTGACAGCAAGTCCCGCTATAGGTTACTTGACAACACCCTCCTTCCTTTTTGTGAATCTTATTAGACCCCCTTTAGCAAGTTCCGGCCAAAAATCCATGATCAAACTCCACACGCCACAGGCCTATCCCTTCACTTAAAATTACAGTACCAACACACTCATGAGAGGAAGAGAAACATCATGCTGTTTGTGATGACATACAAACTGTACAAACCTGTTTTTGTATTTACATCCACAGGCTTGAGAGAAGTCCACACCTTGTTGAACAGGTCTGTGCTGTAACCTGAGATGTTTCTGAAGCCAGCACCTTGCGGTCATCGATGGTACTGCATCTCACACATCCGCGTTGGCTGCATCAGGCAAGTTGCTGCAAGTAGTAAGCGGCCACTTTGTCCCACCCAAAATCTGCGTGAAAGCATTCGTTGTTCTGGCGTTACCTCGACGGCAGCACACATGAATCAGAGGGATACTGTAATTCAGTTTAAGCACGTTGTGTCACAGTAAACCCGAAGAGACAGTAGAGGAACACACAGGAGCAACACTCGGGAGAAAAAAGTTTGGGAGCTTTCAAACTATGGAAAAAAGCTGCGCAGTGGTTTCTTTTTTAAGACAAAATAAAATCAACAGACTAGATTAAGGTAAGAAACAACGCTGATCCTTTTTTTAATCACAAAGTGATTAGATTTAACAAATCTGTGTGATGGGAAAATATTTAACTGACCTTATTAGCCTAGTTTAATAATTATCTACTGGTTGAGAGAAAGTTTACAGTGTGTGTAAAATGTCATTAGTTGTTACTATTTTTAATTTGGATTTTTATGTGTTTTTTCCATTAATGCCCAGTTAAAAGTACATCGTTTTACAACTTGGAATTACAAAACAAACGGATAAGATCTTTTTTTCCATCCCAGCAGTCTTGTTTGGCTCCCCCAGCCTCTCTTGCTCTGAATAAAGTCACATCAGCAGTGACAGAGCAGGAGGGTGCCACACCTCTGAGGAGACATTAGTCACTCACATTTAGAAACCTTCTGACCCAATAAGTGGATAATATGTGAGATTTGGGTCTTGATATTTTATTATGCCTTCTATCACTCTTGACAGGTTTAATACAGAATGGGTTCCCCTTTGCCTCCACACACCTCCACCAAACAACGTAATTCTTTGCTCTTAGTCATGTTATGATAGGGGCAGCCTCTCTTTGTTCCTCCATCTTTTCACTATCGAGTGCCTGCTGAAGTGTAAAGGCATGATAATCCCGAGTGTCAGACAGGACTATGAGTCATGACCCCCTCTCCCGGCACCCCAACTCCCCTGTTTGTGTTGCTCCTTTGCAGCACAGTCTGGCTTAGATAGGTTGTCAGTGTCATAAACAAACTGACAAAACCCAATTGGAAAGGAAGTTGCAGAGGGACATGTGAGGACGCCATGATGTACAAATTTCCATACTGTAGCAGTAAAGTGTGTGCAGAGAAGCTGCGCAATGTAAGTTACACACATGTAATGAGTAAATGTGTAGAGCATTGATTTAGTGTTTGTGTGCGTCCTGTGTTAAACAGACAGGTGGTGTGATTCTGCCTGCTAGAGAAAATATATCCCTCTGACCAATGAGAGGCCAGACTCACAGCCATGTTATTGGTGTTGGCATCAGTCCTTTCCTACTTTTTCCTTTTATCCTAACCCCAAACAGACAGAGTTCTTTTTATGTTACTCAGGACCTACAGATTTTTTTTGTCTGTGTACTTCTGTGTCAGTCAATTATGACAGCGTCTCTTTTTTTTTTGTTGTTCTATAGGACGCCCACATGCTTCAGCATCATTTCCAGTTTCCCCTGAAGAGGAATTTGGCACGTCATTGTGATAAAAGGGATGAACGAGGTACAGAGGGATTAAATGTCAAATGTGCACTTTAAAATTTACTTTCTACTTACTAATTTCCAGGGTCCACTTGCAAATCCCTTAATACAATTTCTCATTAGTTAAGTTGTTTTATTACTTTGTCAAATGCTCTTATCATAATGGCTGGCATACAAAAAAAGTCACCATTGCTATTACTGCAGTAGTGGAGGACTGCAGCACAGACCACCCTTTTTATCAGCCAAAAAATTAATACATTTGCATTATTTTACACATCATATATATATATATATATATATATATATATATATATATATGTGTGTGTTTTAAAGGCTGGCATCCAACTAAATTGATCAGGAGACAGGATGCATCAGAATCTGATTGGTTTACCACCTTGGCTAAACAAATTTCTGTGGCTTATACTCACTTATTTATAACAATCTCATCTAAAGTCAGACAAAAAATGTATCGTAGTTTTTCATACTTTCCTGAGGGTCCTAAGCTTCAATATGCAATCGGGCCTGTTGGCGATCACGGCCGGCTGCATCTTATTATCTTATTTGCATATCCTCCTTCCTCCTTTCACTAGTTTGCACATCCTCCTTCCTAATGTGACCTGAAAATTGAACAGTTCCACCATCATTAACGACAGTTAAGTCCTCCAAATGCTGCTTGAATATGTAAGAAAAACAAGCTACTGAGGAAAGAAAGAACACCACACTTATGTCACACTATCATCTGATTGAATATGAGCAGATGAAAGGTTTCGCTGTGGAGTTTTTGACCTTTAGTTGTGCTATGGAGCTGTTTTTCTATGAGTGGGTCCTCGTTTTGTTTATTTCATGCACGCACACATGGTTGAGGTGATATACAGTCTGACCAATGATTTCCCACTATTCCACTCATCAACAGGAGGTAAGATAGATATGCTGCAGTGCGCCAAGAAGATTGTTAGCTTGCAAACATGAATGTAAACAATTTTGGATATAAAATTCTTTGCAAATGTTTTATGAGGAAGGAAATACATTTCACACATTTGTTCATACACTTGATGTGTTTTCCTGAGTAACTCTGAATGTAAACATGACTTTTGTTTGTTGTTACAATAAAACTCCACAGGCAAGGTTATTTGTACAGCACATTTCAACAACAAGGCAATTCAACGTGCTTTACATGAAATCTAAAAGTAACAAAGGGAAGTATTTTTAAAAAAAAGAGTTAAATAGAAAATAAAAAGGATAAGGATAAAACAGGACAGTTAACGTTACAGTGCAGCGTAAGATATTAATCAAAAGCCTTAGATTCGATTTAATTCATTTAAATGAACTGAGAATTTCAGCAGATCTGCAGTTTTCTTGGAGTTTGTTCCAGATATATGGAGCATAAAAACTGAACTCTGCTTCTCAATGTTTAGTTTTGACTTTGGGGACCGAAAGCAGACCTGTCCCAGACGACCTGAAAGGTCTGGATGGTTCATAACGTAGCAGAAGATCAGAAATGTATTTTGGCCCTACACCATTCAGTGCTTTATAAACCAACGGCAGTATTTAGTATTATTTGAAATCAATTATTTGGCAGACAGGAAGCCAGTGTAAAGACCTCAGAACTGGAGTGATTTGGTCGACTTTTTTGGTCCTAGTGAGGACTCGAGCTGCAGCTTCCTTTCGATTTTTTAAGGATACCTGTAAAGACACTGTTACAGTAGTCGACTGAAGATAAATGCATGGACAGGTTTTTCCAGCTCCTGCTGAGACATACCTCCTTGATATATTCTTCAGTCGATAGTAGGCTGCTGAAATTCAGGTCCATGACTAAACCAAGGTTTCTGGCTTTGTTTGTCCTTTTTAACATTACAGATTGAAGCTGAGCGCTGACTTTTAATCGTTCTTCCTTCGCACCAAAACAGTGACTTCAGTTTTATCTTTGTTTAATTAAAGAAAAATCTGGCACATCCAATTGTTGTTTCGTTCAATACAGTTACTCCAGCGCTTGTATGGGATCATAGTCCCCTGGTGTTATGGTTATGTGACAGAGCACCTTTAAGACTTCTTTTGCTGACGAACTAAAGGCCATTCAACTAACTCTGAACATTTTGACGTGGTGTTTTTTCCAGGGCCGCTCTGCTCTCCTCAGAAGGTGCCACCTGGGCTTTTCGAAGGCCGACACCCTTGGCTCGGTTCCTGCCAAAGCAGCTCTCTCTGTGGACTCTGCTGATGGTGCGGGCGCTCAGCCTGAGAGCGATGCAGCGTTCCCCCTATCTGAGCTCTCAGGCCTGTTTGACAAGGAGGATGGCTCCCCGTCAACTCAGGACACGAGTCAGGATTCAGGCCTGGAGGTGGTTCAGCCTGGTCATCCTGTGGATAGCAGACATAACTTTCGGATGAAGTTCCAGGGTGCTTTCAAGAAGGGCATTTCCACCCCTATGGACCTGTTGGAATCTACCATATATGAGTCAAATGTGGTTCAAGGCCCCAAGAAAGCACCCATGGACTCGCTCTTCGACTATGGTACCTACAGGGACGCTAGCAACCAGAAGAAACGCAGGAAGAAGCTCCCAAGAGGGTGAGAAGGGGCAGCACTGTCTCTAAAATAAAATTCAGATGTGTTTTCAGGATTTCATAACTGTGTGTTCCTCTAGACATCTTACTCTTTCTGTCTTAACAGTAGTGAGCTAGACTGGATTTTTTTTCCATGGACAAAACGGCTGGTTTGGAAAAATGTCATAAAAACGAAAACCTACAACTGCCACTCTGTAGACAGAGGTGTGCCACATGAGGAAGTATGTGTACACACGTACACACACACACACACACACACACACACACAGTGAGCCAGGCAGTCCCTCATTGAGCCCATTCACTGATCTAACAGAGAGCATGTTGTTGGTTCCCGTGCAGCAGTTGATGTAATATTTAGGCTGCTGCCTGTTCCTGGCTGCTCTACCTGTCCAGTAAACACAGAGGTCTCTTTACTGGAGCACTCAAGGGTGTGGGTGATTCCTTAAAAGATGTTTTGTGCATTAAACACCCATTCAATTCTTAGTTTTCTGTCAATTAAGTGTAAAATATAAACCATGTCTTTAAATTGAATTCCAGATTTAGCATCTTAAAGTGAATGTGTGACATCTTGTCATGTTTTGTGTCTCCTCAGTAAAACTGAGACATCCTGTGACGATGGTCAAAGCTCAGACCCACCAAAAGTAATGAAAATATTCAACCGCTCCCTCCTTTTCGACTGTGTGTCACGTGCAGACTCGGAGGCCCTCGAGGGCCTGTTGGAGTATCTGCAAAGTCAAGAAAAGAGGTTAACTGATGAGGAGTTCAAAGGTGAGCTTTAGAATCAGAATCAGTTTTATTGCCAGGTATGTGTCCACATATGAGGAATTTGACTCAGGATTGTACATTGCTCACGATGTGCTTACTTATACAATAATACCGTAACACAATAATAAAATAATAATAAAATAAAATCAGACACAAACTACAGAATAGACAACACTAATATACACACTATGAACAAAACAATATAGACATATTGACAAATAGTGCAGTGATCAGAGTGCAAAGGATGCAAAAGTAAACTATTCTCATTATGTACATGTTGAAGGTGGATATGATATACAGGTACACATACACATACATGCATACATGTACACAGTGTGATGGAGCATAGTGCAAAGGATTCTGGAAAAAATAAATAAGACCTATGACCTTATGACCTGAGGTAGGTGTATTGGTATACAGTGTGTGTATGTGTGTGTGTGTGTGTGTGTGTGTGTGTATATATATATGTATGTATGTGTGCGTGTGTGTGTGTGTATATGTGTGTGTGTGTGTGTGTATGTATGTATGTATGTATGTATGTGTGTGTGTGTGTGTGTGTATATATATATATATAAAATGTATATGTCTTAACCCAACCACTGAAAAGTCAGACTAAGGAAGGCTCAGGAAATTCATCTTTATCTTTGACCTTTGGGATTACTCTGCCCCTCTCTCTGCTGTTTTTGGCTCAGATGATGTGACAGGGGGAAGGTGGTGTGAAGTTGCAGTTTTTGTCACGCCAGAAGAACAAGCAAGGAAAGCTTCCTGTGTGTGTCTGAGAAGATTTTTAAGGTTTATAACAAGAATCAGATAGAAATCACAGCAAACTGTTAACTCCTTCAGAAAGTTAAACAGGGCTTTACAGTCTTCTAAAAAAAACCTGGGATGAACTAAATAGTAAAGGCCTTTTTGATTCCTTATGAACCTTAAACACTTCCCAGTACATTTAGAGGACCACACCAGGAAGTCACATTTTAAATGACAGTAGATTCCCAACTTGTGGTTCTTCTACCACTTGATGGTAGCTCAACTAATTACTCCATAATGAGTCAGCTGAGTCAGCTGTTCTAATAGTGTGTAAAAATCATGGTAAAAATGAATTAACCTAGCAAGTAAGCAGGAAAGTCCAAACAGTTAATGCATAAAAATATAAAAGTAACGGATAAAAGAACATATGCTAATTCATAAACTGATAAAATAGTGACCATTAGCTAGTGTTGTGGTTGAAGCATCTGCCATAATGCAAACTTGACCAAACCATCCTAAACGCTGACTGTTCTAACAACCTCCACTTTTATAGGTTGGGCGAGCAATTCCACACTTCTTTTTGTCAAATTCAGCAAAGATCTCCTTACGGAGTGCTAGCTGTTCATTCTGTTTACTGAAAAAAATATGATATTTATCCACAGCTCTGATCTGATATTTGTCATGGTGTTGGATTTCTCCTGAATAGCTTACTCCACCTTTTAAGATGTTAAATAACATTTAGTTTAAAAGTAATTCTGAAGAGCAGATTTGGAGCATGATGAAGGTGTATTTCAATAAATAGGTTTATCTTCTTATACTAACACCATTCTTCATTTTAATTAATTCTTTCTCAAATTAGAGCCATCCACGGGTAAGACATGTCTGCCTAAAGCCCTGTTGAACCTTTACGGTGGGCAGAACGTCACCATCCCACTGCTGGTGGACATAGCAGAGAAGACCGGAAACCTCAGAGAGTTCATAAATACGCCCTTCAGGGATGTCTACTACAGAGGTATGGAAATAACACAATATTGAGAACATGCAGTTACATAAAGCTAATTTGTAATTTAAAGGAGTTGTTTAAAGAAATATGGGTCTGATTTGAATTTTGCAGTAAGACTGTGGCGTTTTGTTGAGAGTTACCGTAGCTCGCCTGGCTGGAGGTTGAGGCTCAGATATGGGGAACATGGCTGTATTTACAGTATGTATGGGTAGACTATTTACACCTCTGTAAATGAGAAGATCCAGGCCTCCATTTGTTTGACTTTCATCCTTTACACTGTTGTGACAATACAGTGAAGGAAGCCTTTTTACCTTTGCAAAAACTAGGTTTTGTAACACCCAACTTGGTGCTGCTCTTCATTGTTTCCTCCACGATCATTTGATTTGCTTATTTACCTGTGCTGTGTGCCTTTTCACACGTATGGAAGTCAGTTTGAAAAAAAGCTTTTATACAGTCAACTTAAACATAAAAATGTTTATGGGCTCTGTTTCCATGGTTTTTGACCCCATAAAACAACCTGCACATAAATGTAGCCCTAACTCCTCATGACTTTTCAGTCCGTTTTTTTATAACCTCCACACTCAAGCTTGTAATTGGGCATCAGTTTCTCAAAATAAAACATCCTGTAGACAAATGGCAAGAGTCGACACGCTTGTGTAACTGTGCTTTCTTGCTTACAGAATGCCTGTCAACATAATTAACTCCGTAAACATTTTAGTAATTACCTTTTGGAAAACACATTCTTTTAGCTGATGTTTTTAATTAAACACAGCACACAAATGGCAGTTTTGAATAGTTATAATAGTTAAAATGTTTGTGTATTGCTATGTTTTTTTGTTTTTTTTCAATTTTGTAGGCCAGACGGCGCTCCACATTGCTATAGAGCGACGCAGTAAGCAGTATGTGAAGCTGCTGGTGGAGCACGGAGCTGATGTTCACGCCCAGGCGAGGGGGCGCTTCTTCCAGCCCAGAGACGAGGGGGGCTACTTCTACTTTGGTAATGACATTTGACAGCACATAAATCTAGTCTGGAAACAATCGAGTGATTCAGTGTGCTTTTGTACTTCTATTTTTTGCAAACATTATACTGTATCCTATGTGGGCAGACAGTCACATGAAGAGTTCTGGAAAACTGTTACTGTATTTTCTACCTCATACGGTGGTAATGATGTGGCGTGTCTGTGGTTTCAATGACTTCACTGGTCACTCTTTCGATTTCCATGCTGGCTCTGAGTTTCTGTTTTACTTTAAGTGATATTAGACCCCACCCTTTCACTTTTGAATGAGGCAGTTTTTGGCTGAGCAACCACAGACAGGATTTTGCTGTGGTCCAGAAGTGAAGTCCACCTTAAACCTACGTGTTTTCTGAAGTATCGTACGAGAAACCGCCATTAGTGGTGCTCCAAAAACACATGAAAAGACAAGCATTATATCGTATGTTCAAGAGGTTGTCCAGTTAAAAGGTGTCTGTGTTTTGCAGTGAAGGAAAATCCTCTGCTGACCCTCCTCTGAGAAGGAGGGACAGACCTACAAGAGAGGATAAATAAATCAGAGCCTGTAAACTAAACTCAACACTGCCCTCTGCTGGCTTCGGTTAACCTCCTACATCACAGTTGTTGTATATAATGGTGTGTCCTTCTGATGACAATTATAGCAGATATAATTGATTTTAATGTTACCCTCCAAAAAACCCCAAAAGAAAGATAGAAATGGCTTGTTATGGACTCTGTTTTATTTTTTACCCAACCCAATTTTAAAAATATTTGATTACATTCGTGTGTTATATATTCCTCACTCATCACAGAAGAGATGATTTCTATTTGCACTTAGCACGGTTGTCATTCCCAAATCCCAGCGTGTCCGGGCACAGTGTGAGTAATTTGCTGCGGAGCTTTGCAGTGAGGTGAACAGGAACCTGGCAGGGCTGATGGCTAATGGGATTTAGACTCACGCTAACACTCTGCATGCACCCGTGCAAATCCATGAAGAGGAGCGTTTCTATATGAGGTGACAAAGTAATCTGTCACCCATGGCAACGGCTCATTTTCAGCAGCTGCTTTTGGCACTCTGGTCCCATTGCGCCCCTCCCTAAAACAACTGCTAATTGTGCTGTTTTCATAGCAGGGATTTAAGTCAAATCTTTGATCCATGTTTAGTGTGCTTTGCGAAAACATACAGACGCCAGCTACAGTTCTTAATTAACCCTCCTGTTGATTTGCTTATTTTTAATCTGAAATCGGTTCCTTTAATCTCCTGCGAATTCATTATGAAGTGAGTGCTTGTCTCTTTCTCTGTTTGCCCAGGTGAGCTGCCTCTCTCTCTGGCTGCATGCACTAACCAGCCTGACATAGTGCACTACCTGACTGAGAATCCACACAAGCAGGCCGACCTGCGGCGCCAGGATTCACGTGGCAACACGGTGCTGCATGCCCTAGTGCACATTGCGGACAACACCAAGGACAACACACGTTTCCTCACAAAGATGTACGACCTACTGCTAATTAAGAGTGCCAAGCTCTACCCAGACTGCAGCCTGGAGACAGTGCTCAACAACGATGGCATGTCACCTCTTATGATGGCCGCCAAGCTGGGCAAGATAGGGGTAGGGATAATGATACATCATCAACCAGCATCAGCATAATAAAAGTTCTCATCATCACATTTCTACAGGCCATAAAGTTAAAGTCACAGCTTCTCCATATTCCTCCAGGTTTTTCAGCACATTATTCGACGGGAGATCAAAGATGAGGAAGTTCGTCATCTGTCCCGGAAGTTTAAGGACTGGGCTTATGGGCCGGTGTACTCCTCCCTCTATGATCTGTCTTCACTGGATACATGTGGCGAGGAACCGTCTGTGCTGGAAATCCTTGTCTACAACAGTCGCAATGAGGTGAATAAGAAAATGTTGTCATTCCAACTATTAAAAAAAAAATACAGCGGAAATGAAATACTCTAGTATTGCACACATCAGTAATTGAGTATTAAAAGGAACAAAACATGAAAACGTGTATGGGTGCATCAAAATCCTGAGTCTGTGCATGTCTTGATTTTATTTTATTTTTTATTACATTATATTTATCAGTGTCATGTTTCTGGTCCTGTTGTCAGAACCGCCATGAGATGCTGGCAGTGGAGCCCATCAATGAGCTGTTGAGGGCCAAATGGCAGAAGTTTGCTGCTGTCACATTTTACATCAGTGTGGTTTCCTACCTCGTCGCCATGATCATCTTCACCCTAGTGGCTTATTACCAACCATCACAGGGAATGGTGGGTGTGAAACTACTGAAAATGTAGACACAGCATTGGCAGAGTAAATGGGAACTGATCAATGATTCATGATGATGAAAAATTGTTGAGTGCGTCCATGTAGCACAGAATTTTCAGTACACCACATGAACATATTTTTACCATAGCAAGTATTTAACTTTGTGTTTTGCTATGTTCTGGGTTTTGTATGTAGGCCACATGTGCTGTACATTACTGTTTGCACAATGTATGTGAAATGTGAATGCATCGTGTACCAAAACAGCAAATTTGTATTCCCAATTTGTACACTTACTATACATTTCTAGCTTTATTGTTTATGAACAGGTATTAGATAGATCTTCTCATCTATCTCTTGGCAAGGCAGTAAATAGGTGTATTTCCCAAATTATCAAATTAATCCTTAACTCCCAACAGATCTCGATATGGTGTATTTTTGTGTATATATTATGTTTTAGTGCTAAAACGATCAGATTGAGTTAAATCTAAATGAAATTAACGTCATCGATAAGTCTCGTCTTCCTTCTTTGCAGCCTCCGTACCCCTACACAACATCCGCTGACTACCTGCGAATGGCGGGAGAGATTGTCACCTTGGCATCAGGAATCTTCTTCTTCCTCACCAATGTGAGTCAATACACTCTGGAGCCTCTTTATGGTTTGATCATTGGTTGCTCACTGCTCCCAGGCTCTTGCATCAAAGTCAGACATGTATCCTGTAATGCTGTTGTGATCACGGAAATGTTTCTTCTACTCTTTGCAGATTAAGGACCTCTTCTTGAAAAAGTGCCCCGGGGTGAAGTCTTTATTTTTTGATGGATCCTTTCAACTGCTGTAGTAAGTCTCCATCCTCCGTCCTTGCTCCCCCCTCTTTACCTCTGCCGAAGCTCTTGCTGACTTTTGCCCGAGGCAAATTTAGCATCCTCTTAATTGAGTCATCTAATTAATTCCTCAACCTCCTCACTGGCATGTTTTTATAGTTTACATCTTTAATTAGACTCATGATACAAACAAAGAGCAGAGAATGTCAAGCAATTCTCTGAACCGTGTGGATTTAAATCATTAGCAACATGGCTGTGATGTCTACATTCTGTTAAAAATGCTAAATGCCGGCAATCACATCTTCCTACCTTCATGTATCACTTCATTTAGCACTGGAACTAGTTCCTTGACAAACCTTTTCTCTTTTCTCTCTAGCTTCATCTACTCTGTGCTGGTTATAGTCACCGCTGCTCTCTACCTGTCTGGCATTCAGGCCTATGTTTCTGTGATGGTGTTTGCACTTGTCCTGGGCTGGATGAACACTCTTTACTTCACCAGAGGCCTGAAGCTCACTGGCACATACAGCATCATGATACAGAAGGTTAGATGATGGGGGAAATGATTTGACCTTAAACTTCACCATCCTTGTGTTTAACACGCTTTTATGTTTGGTTCTCAGATTCTTTTCAAAGACCTTTTCAGATTTCTTCTGGTGTATGTGCTCTTCATGATTGGATATGCATCAGGTAGGCTTGTGGTTAACTAGCTTAACAGTAATATCGCAGCGTTAGCCTACTTATTGGGACAGTTTGACATTTTGGGAAATATACTCATTCGCTCTTTTGCCAACAGTTATATATAAGGAGATCTATCATATCTGTCAATTACTGTAAATATAAAGCTACAGCCAGGAGATAGTAAGCTTAGCTTAGCATAAAGCAATTTCCATTTTTTATGCTAAGCTAACTGTTAACTTAAAGCTAACTGTGTGTTTTCCCCGGCTCCTATCTTGGTTTTGTCTAAAGGTAAAACAAAGTTGCCTACTAATACCTTTCAAGTTTACTACTACTTGACATGTTATTTATGTTTGATCAGTACAAAAACTACAGTGTAAAATTGTTAAGTTGTGGTTTCACAGGGGTTTGTGTGTCTGACAATTTCCCCCTGCTTCCAGTCTTTATGCTAAACTAACCATCTCCTAGCTGTAGCTTCATATTCTCTTCATCTAACTTTCTGCAAGAAAGTGAATAAGCATATTTTCCAAAATGTCAAACTATTTATTACCTTTAAGTGTTCACAGACTCATAACCCAACCTTCTTGGTTTCCACCCCACAGCCCTGGTGTCACTGCTGACAGTGTGTCCTCCACCGGGCACAGAGTGTATTGGAGGCTGCCCCACTTACCCCAAGTGCCGGGACCAAAACACCTTCAGTACTTTCCTACTTGACCTCTTTGAGCTGACCATTGGGATGGGAGATCTGGGAATGATCCAAAGTGCACAGTATCCTGAAGTGTTCCTTATCCTGTTGGTTACCTACATCATCCTCACCTTTGTGCTGCTGCTGAACATGTTGATCGCTTTGATGGGGCAGACAGTGGGACAGGTGTCGAAGGAGAGCAAGAAGATCTGGAAGCTTCAGGTGATGTTGAAGTAACTGTGGGCAGTGTTAGCAAAATATGTTCCAATGCTCTAAAGGATTGGTTTCCCAAATTATGAAAAAGTCTCAAAAGTATGTCTCATTACCTCGTGTGGTATCAAGTCATGCAGATAGTTTTGAGGGCTGGAGCCAATCCCAGCTGACATCGGGCGATGAAACAAAGTATCAGACAAATTAAAGTTTTGACCGAATGATGGAGTTAAACAAAAACTTGGGTGATTCATCCTTAAGGGCACAATCCATTTAATTGAAATATATTTTCCTTAGGTAGCAGTAGAAAAAAAGTTAGGGGATCACCAAAGTTATCTGGATTCATCTTTTAGGCAACATGGATATCTTTACCAAATTTCATGGCAATCCATCCAGAAGTTGTTGGAAGTTGTTTTTATTTTCAGAGATTAAATCAATGCTGAGGAAATATATGGTGGTTTCAGTATTCTAATTAAATGTGTTTACATAATGTATAATAACAGTGGGCAACAACCATCTTGGACATCGAGCGTTCTTTCCCAGTCTGCCTTCGCAAGTCTTTTCGAGCCGGGGAGATGGTGACTGTGGGGAGGAACTGTGATGGCACACCTGACCGACGCTGGTGCTTCAGGTATTTTACACGAGTTATAGTCGTAGTCACTTAGCAGTTTCACTTTGAAGAAAACCGTCAATCCCAACGGTGTCTTGTGATATCAGAGTGGATGAGGTGAACTGGTGCCACTGGAATCAGAACATGGCGATAATCAATGAGGATCCCGGCAAGAATGAGACCTGCCAAGCCAATGGGTTGCAGCAGAGTGTCCGAGGCTTGAGGAGAGGTGAGAGTTTTTACTGCACTCTCATGAATAAATGCATACACAAATAAGTATCTATTCATAAGAACCACACTCTAACTTATTCATACAGATAAAAGAAAATCCTTCTTCTTTTTATCCCCCTCCAGACCGCTGGTCCACAGTTGTCCCGCGGGCGGTGGAGTTAAGTAAGGGTTCACGTCCTAGTGATCTGGCGATAGAAATGGAGCCGCTGACGCCCAATTGATGTCTTATCAAGAGACAGCAGAGAATAATCAGCATCAGTGAGATCACTCTGCATGGGACAATTTAGCTAATAAGTGTACTAATTTGCACAGATCTCATGTGCCTTTTGTTCAGAGAAAGTATAGTCAGTATTACAATAAGACTGTCAGTGTAATAGGAGAGAGGACTGAGCACACATAGACACTGGATGTACAATGTCTTAAAGAATCCCTGATCTGAAAAACACCAAATAGAGTTAAAAACACTAACCCTGGAAAAAAATGAATGACATAGTAGCTGTAATTTGTTCATTTGTTTTCTTGCTTGTCACATAAGAATAGAAGACTTATTATACAAATGTCCTGTACCTCTGCATTTCAGTCATCAGTGGCTGCTCACTCAGGGATTTAAGAGAGTCAAAATATTCAGCATTTCCAATCTCATAGTGTTACAGAATCATCGGTTCTCTAATAGCTAGCAGAACCATAATTACTGCATTAGCAGTGTAAACAAAGGCTTTGTTGGAAATGAAATCAGATGTAATCACAATGGGAGATATTTGCAATAAATATTCATAGACTTATAGAATATAAGACATAATAGAATCAGTTTTTATTTGATTGCTTTATATTTAAGAGATCCCTTTATGATGTATCATAAAGTTTATATTGTATATGCTAATTTTAATTGTTCAGGCTATGGAAGTTCAGTGTATAGAAACTAAATGTGTGTATTTTATAAAGTATATTTTACCCATTTCCCATTTTCTATACTGTATTAATCAAATAGTTTTTAAACTATGGAAGTCTCTGGCTGGGACTGCCAGCTCAGGCAGCACAGCTTTTATTTGAACTGAAACAATGCGCTATGCCAATTTCTGATGTGTGCATTATTATATGAACACAAAGACATTGTTCTGAATAAGATGGGCATGATGAGCAGGTTATAGTTGTCAAGCAAATATGCAAATGCAAGACAATAGCCTCCCGTGTTATGGTTTGTCTTTGAATTTCCAGAGTTATTGTTCCTTTGCAGCTGGGGTATTTGCATAATCAACTCTCAGGTCTTGCCATTATGTGCTTCTCCCTGTTTTGCTGCTGTATTTTCATTGCAATTGGCTCCTTGCCCTATATAGCATCATGCTTATGGGCAACTTCTGTATGTATGCATGTATTTGTGTTATTGTACTATATGACAGGGTTTGATTAAGAGCAGATAGACCATACAATTCATTTTCACTGATTCATTTCCGTTGAAGGTCACAGGTTATTCTCTATGTTTTACATTGCTTTTATAAAGAAACATGTCTATGCATTTCTGTATTGTTTGTACATTACTGCAGAACAATAAACAATTATTTCATAAACCATGTTAGTAAGTCTTGCAATTCAGTGCCTGGGTGATTGACTGAATTACGTTATCCTAGAATATTTCCTACTAATAAGCCATCAGCCAGAAATCATTGCATTATTTAATCATGGAAGCTCTCTGAATAGACACAAATGTCCTGTTTGAATTTGTAAGGAAAGGTAAAATGTTAAAAACACATTTGGGGAAGTGCTGAAAACGTTACCCATCAAAAAAAAAGAAATCATTATTTCATATTTATTGTTATTTTTTTATTTATTATTTCAGATTTTGTGGTTTTTAATCTGGTTTTGCATTCTGTTTCTGTTTGTGTTTTAACAAGAGATATTTGGAAACTTTTAAATATCTACATTTATGTTCATAAAATCTCACTATTATAACAATTAAACAATAATATTGTTATTATTTTCATTAAAACTAAAATTTTAAAAGTCAAGGGTGTAAAAAAATGTGTTCTTGATTTTCAGTGCTTTTTTTTTTTTTACAAACTGTACCTTCATTACACTCCACATTAATCCCAAATTGTCCAAAAATCATTACAAAGATTTTGCATCCTGTTCAGTCTTCATTTGTAAATTATCATTTGCAATTCCTTCTCTGGCCTGCTGATGGCTGCAGAGATCTAATTCCTCTGCGGTGTTGCATGAAGAGATTCAAGCTGAGGCAGACAAGTGTTAGTGTATACTCATGCAGTTGTTGTCAGGCACAAATCTTTTTTTAAATTATAGTTTTAAATATTGCACTGTCAGGGCTAACTGTTATTACTATAATAGGTTGTATCATGTAGAATGCAGTCCACTTGAAATGAAATATTTTTTCCTGTGGATCTCAGGTCTTGTTGACCTCGCTGTAACACCCGGCCAGTAATTATGGGCTTTTGCCTTCCTAATGAAACCACAAGCTGGCAACAATTTATGAACTGCTTCATTTCATTTCACCTTTCATAATTACACCTCACCTTTCCTTTTCCTCTTTAAAATGTTACAGTGTTGATTCTCACTCATGATAACTAGGGTCTCACCCCTCACCTCCCTTCCTCCTGCGCCTCCTCCTCCTCAATCCTCATCTCTCCCCTCTCTGAGGCCGGCAGCGCTGAAGGACACAGGGAATCTCTCACCACCTCAGAGAAGAGGCTAATCCTCTTTGCCCCAACTTTAACTGGGCCACTAATCCTCCAGGTTTATCTAAGCAGTGAGCACCTAGCGCTGCTGACAACTTGGCCTGCCCTCCTCCCTGCAGCCTGTTAAGTAGGGCAGGGCTTGGTCCTGCAAGTGTCACTGTCAGCAACTCTGGAACCGCACACTTGCACAGGAAGTGTGAGCTGTTAACAAAATGGCTCACTTGCTTGCAGCATGTGTGTGCTCGCTGCCACAAATGTGTCTCAGCGAACCAAATGACAGCCAAGTAGGATCATGTTGTAATGGCCCTCAATTAGTAACTGCAAATAAGGGAAAGTTGACAGTCTCAGCCAAAGGTAACTAGCTTAGATATTGGCAGTACAAACTGTTCAGCTATTGTCCAGCCAGTTAAGCTTTAAGGTGTTTAGGCTGATCAGTCCCAAGCGGATACTGGACTGGACTTGGGCCAACTCATTCTTTATTCACTAAACAACACTCCAGACTGATGGCTTCAAGTGCAACCTTCATTGTCTGTTTGGGGTCCAACAACCTGATACAGAGGGGAACCATCCCTATAAATTGGTCACACTCATTTCACCAACTAATATTGCAAAAGAGGAGGATGGATCATCACTGAATGATTAAGATAAAGTTAGGTAAAGACCAAAAAGACAACTCCAGAAGTGTGTTTCTTACAGTTTTAAGTCAGTGTTAATTATCTGCCTTGAAATAATTCCCTGAAATTCCTTCCATAATCCCCAGTGGAATATTTCACCAAGGTGTGGTATTTCTAAATGGAATAAGCAATCACTGGAGGCACTGGGAGATGAGGAGCCAGAGACATATTGGTTAGGTGGCATGTGAGATGACCTTTCAGTTCATCTAAGATGAAACGAGGCTCCTGAACCCGAAATGATTCAGAGTGTCTAAACTGACAGGCGAGGGCACGGCCGCGGCAGAGCGTCAGCCTCCTGCCCGGCCTCTATAGGCATCTCTCATGATTTATTGTGAAATTGCCATGGACTCAATGTGGCGTGCAGGTGAATGAGTTTTGCTAATAAGAGAAGCATTTCTGCTCCACAGAGCTCTTTTTCTGTCTGAGCGAGCGTGTATGAAATCAGTGTGCAGTCTCCCAGTACCACACGCTCTGGTGGAGGCGGCTGGCTCATCAGTCTGCAGCTTATCTGATGTTTTAGGTGGGTGGAGAGGTTGGGAGTGAGGAGAGAGAGAAGGGAAAAAAGTGTCAATATTGAGTCAATATTGAGTTCTTGAAGGTACCTTTAGATATTCTTCAGGAAGTGGACTTGTAGTAAGACCATGCTGTACTGGCAAAATCCTGCTAAAAAGAATAAATATTTAACATAAATACAATTTCTTTTGACAGCTTGACGTGGGAATATAGACTAGCAATAATGAATTAAAATATAATGCAGAACTAAAGCACTAATGTAGTTTGTCATGTTGGTGTGTATATGGAGGAGGCACGTGGAGCTGGGTGTGAGCTGCAGTAAGAGGCAAAGATCAGTGGCTGTGCTTTGATTTGTAACAAATTAGCTTCAGAAAAACGCTTACTTGAGCCAGCTGATAATCCCTTATTATATGGCTTGACTCTGCAGGCTTCAGAGGAGGACACCTTGCGCTGGCCACTTTGGTAAATTGCACGTAAAGAGACTTAGCTTGCCTTTGCCCCTGCTGAAGAGCAGTTTCTCCAAGTCCTCATCCAGCAAAAATGTAAATCATTCCCAGAGTATCAAAGGGCACTGTCCACCTTTTTGTTCTTTCATTCTTGATTGTTTTCTTCCTTCTTTTATAAACTGCAAAGCCTTAGTGATGCCGCAATATACTACTGCAAATGTCTAAAAAAGGTCAAGTGAACAACCGGATTGTAAGAGGCTACCATATGGCAGTGATGTGCAAAGTGAATCCTAAGAATAATATGCTTACCTTCATTACAGTGAGGTTTTGTCCAGAGCCTTAAAAATTGTTTAAGAAGATGTTTACAAGAGAGAAAGACAGAAATACTAAGGATCAGTATAGCAACAAGACAAGCATAGAAGTCATCTGCTTTATTTACTTATGTCAAACAATAATACATAAGAGAGGAGAGGTCAAATGAAAACCAACCATCTACATTTAAATAAAGAAATTTCAGTCCTGAGATTGACAAAAAGCAGGGAACAGACAAAATATCTACTGTGGTCGTTGGGATGGAGGCGGGACAGTGGCAGTTTCAGCAAATTGAAGATGATGGTTGTGGGAAGATTAGGGGGAGATTGCAGAATTGGAGAGGGGGTAGAGGGTAAGCAATCACTGGGATGCTTGGCTGTAGGCACATTCAAAAGTTGAAAACCCCACGACTAAAGGATTTTACAGCTTTTTTATATTCAGACTTCTTATTTCGAAATCTAAGACTCATATATTATCATTTTCAAGAAAAGCAAGGTATTCTTTACATTTTTTCATCCTGAGGAGACAAAATCATTTTTAACATAAATACAACACTGCAGGGAGAACAATAAGAGAGATGCTTTATAGATTTCCCATTTCCATATATATGATTTTCTCAAGGTTGCGGCACCCTCAGACTTTGGCAGCGTTGGTGCATTTTGAGATCATTTGGGAAAAACAGCCCTGTTCGTCCACAGGAACATTCTGAGAGCCACACAAACCGTAAAAGGAAACAGGAAGAAAAAAAGCAAAATCCCCAGACTTTTGTGTTTAGACTGGATACAGCAATATACCCACCACATAAACTAGATGAATATTTGGAGGCCATAAGCTTTTTCAGCTGAACATACATGGTTGTGATGCTGAAGAAATAAAAAGCTGCAAGCTCCTGGAATTACAACCTGCTGTATTGCCTTTTAGAGAAGGGCTCCGGGTGCCTTTGGAAAAAGATCCTGATTTACTTTGTGATCTGTGCTGATTTTTCCCTTTGTGTTGTATTTAATAAACGCTTGAAACAACATTTAAATTGTATGGTGCTCACTTGCAACCCACCCAGTTTCATTTAGCACCACTAAAGAGATGGTAATGTGCTCTAACTTTGTGGAAAACACAGCAAATCTTATTGTGATCTTGTGCAATACAGCTATAAGGCTGGCAGGTTAACTATGCAAGCCTCCTCAGGACCATCTGTATTATTGATTAAAGTATTCTCTTGCTAGGTAGCAGCCAAATGGAGAGGACTGGCCTCATGACTTTATCTTCTGCAGACATTAAGGAGGGATGCTGGGAAGGACTCTGAGATGAGAGCCCCAGGGGCCCAAGGGCAGCCAGGGGACATGACTAAGGTTGACCAAAGCAGTGTGGAGGGGACATCAGCCCCCCACAAACCCCCCTCTGTCATCTGTAGGTTAGAGAAGCAGCGCCAAGACTCTACAGAGCGAGCAGCTGCCTTTATTTTCTCTATCCCTCCCTACCCTCCCATCCCCTCTGTTGTGAGAGTAAAAGAGCTGACCCTGCTTTGAACGTGTCCGTCCGCTCCCCTTCTCAGCACTATTTAAGGTGCATAATATGCAACTAGACCTTTGTACTGGGTAAAGGTCTTCATGGACTTATTGGGATTTACTAAGGGATTTTTACAACCAGTATAAGTCAATTCCCCTCTACTTTGCCCTCAGGCCACCCTCGTGAGCGTCTCATTGCCCTTGAAAAGGTGGTAACAGTCAATAGTCTATAGCTACAGAGATATAGATCTAAATGTCCTCATTCAGATGGTGTTTGGATGGTGTAATTCAGCATTTCCTGGGCAACATAACTTGATATATTTTCCCAAGCAATAAAAACTTAATTACAAATGAAGATTTCACCACTAGAATTTAGCAAATTGAGGCAAACTACGTCTTTCACTGAGGAATGTGATTTCCTCAGAGCTTGAATCTGTATATGAGGCCGCAGAGCCAAAGAGGGGAGCCTGAAACCAGCACCAGGAACATGGCAATTATCCTGATTACTGATGCTTCGAGGCTTCTCTGACCCCAAAATCCCTCCCTGTATCTCTCTCCTATTTCTGTCTTTTTTTGCAGAGATCTGTCACATTGCACAGGGCCCCTCATCCAGGCAGGGAGCAACCATGTATAATCCAACAGAAAACAAATCCCCTCGATCAAACACAGCCCAGCTTTTAAAGCAGGCCTCTGAGCCCAGGCGCCATGGTGCGGTGCTGAGGCCCTCTGAGACGCTATGGAGGCTGTGATTTAGCAACCCCTCAACAAACTCCGCTGTCCTCCCCTTCAACGCTAGCCAGCCAGTCCTAACCTTCAGTTTGTTTAAGCACTGCTGAACCCTGTTGGCCCTGGACAGGGGGAGGGTGGGCTTAGATAATGACATGCCATATGCCACTCTGCCTCTGCAGCTGAGTGAGCCGTGCATGGATCAGCTCAGGCACAAATCTATTTGAAATTTAATTCTATTATCCTAATATGGGCTAAGTGTCCATTGTCCAAATCGGGATTTGTGGAATGGACCAGACTTGCAGGGCTAAGATGCATCCCATCAATAGGAGCTCATTAATGTGCGTAAAGGACCAGGGGGACAGACAACTTGGAGCCTGTACAGTAGAAAATATAGCCACAAAGCAAAGATGGTAGGAGTAGCTAAATACCACCTTATATTTAATACATGTGAACTGACATAAAAATTTCTGTGAAAGAATAGAAAATTGCTTTATTTTTGGTCTTTTCCCTGTTTTATTCAGTTTATTCAGAATGGCCAAATTCCTTTCAGTACCTAATAGGAAATCCCTTGTTATTTGAAAAAGGTTTGATTTCAACCCTTTGAGTGAATGAATACTCTCCACTGGCAGTGTCCAGCAGCCAGGCGTCACCCAATATTCCCATTAGCAGGGAGGCCTGGTGCCTCCGACCTCCACTGGTGGGAAAGGCCTGACACAAGAAACTCCACTGCCTCAAGTGTCTCCTCTTCACTTCAACACCATGTGACAGGGTTTAATGCTTGGATGCAGAAGCCAAACGGAGGGGATTTAGGGACGGGATGTATCTGTAAATCTGTCAAAATATTTCTACAAGACAGAAAATATGCTGGAATCACACTGTGGCTGGGGTATTAAGCTGTTGAAACAACATGAAAAATGTTCACTGGAATGTTAAGGAGGTTTACTGTGCAAATTTAAGCCAAAGGGCTCGGTATTCTTTTGACTGAAATCTTTGTCAGCCTTCAAAGACAGTAACATGTCTACAAACACTATTAGCTCACAATTTAAGGCATTAAATTTTAATATTAATCAAGGGTTATCTTAAGGGAAAAACAGGTTTATTTATGGAGTGCAAATGATCAAAGAAATTATTTCTTGCTTCTCACTTCGTCAGTATCCATGAGTAAATCCTTTCTTATTTCAACAATGATGTCTGTCCTTTATCTTTGGATGGTTGTAAAGATTTAAAATATCAATTAAATATACTAGGTTTTTTCAGTGGCAGAGGTTTTATCGCTACATCACGTGTCACGCTCCTCTCTGGATCTCACAGAGCTGCTGAGACAAGGGCCCAATTTCCCGCAGACATACTAGAGGACATACGTTAAAAAATAATGACAGACTTCAAAGCCAAGATGTGGCTTCTGAATATATTCTTAAAGAAATTTATTTTACACCTCAAAACAAAAAAGGATAGGGATTAGGGATGTGGTACATTGGGAATGTATTGACAACTGTAGTTTACATTTTTTGGTGTAAGCTCAGAGAAAAATGTTAATACAGTCATAATAATTGCACTTCATAAATCTAGACTGATGCCAGTATTTCCCCACAACATAGCTCTCTCTCTCCAGTTACTAAATTCAATTTACCAATGAAATTTGACCGACAAAAGAAATGCTAATTTAAGACCAGAGGACTGCTGCACTGATCGGAATTTTTCTCTTTCACTTGAGTCCCACAAGGCAATAAAACATTGCAGTAATTTAAGTGCAGTACATTCAAGGGAATCTCACAGTCATAATAAATATTTCACTGCTCTGAATCATCAAGTTAAGACTGGCCCGGGCTAAATGCATCCCAACCAGGAGCTGAAATGGACAAGGAAAAGCAATGAGCCTGGTCTCATTTCATCTGATGCCAGAGGACAGGGTATGATTGTTTTCATTTTGTTTTTGTTTGCAGGATTAGGGGTGAATAGTACCCCCAAAATAGGAATTCCTTTTGTTCCCGCCTCTTTCTGTCATTGTCATAACATTGGACAGAAGTAGGGGATGTCGCACGGTGACTACAGGAGTCATGTGAGAACCTGATCTCTACTGTAGCTACAGAAAATATCTAAAGGCGCCAATAAAAGGGAGCAAGATTTGCAAAATATCTCCTGTAAATTACTCAGACATGATGTTTATGGGACTGGGAATACATTTTTCAATCTTGGTGGTAGAAACCTTGTAATGACACATTTGAAAGAAAAAAAAAGTCTGAGGATTTTGAAGAACACAAACTAAAATGCACACACGCGCATGCACTCAGCCACATACACACAGAATACACGTAAGGTTAAGTAGATAACCTCCCAATCACATTCTTCATTGTAACATTTGTTTTTCTTGTATTTTTTTGCAACATTTTCTTTTTAAATAAGTATTTCAAGATTTATTGTAGATTCCAGTGTTGGTTAGGAAAAAGAGCTCTCCGACCAGGTTCTTACAGAACCAAAGCAGCGACTATGCCTCACACCAGGACATAAGAAACTGCACATCAGCTTGAGGAGGAATTACTAAATCATAAAAATAAAACTGGAAAAAATAAAAATAAAAAAAAGCATTTGAGACACTTTTCCCCATAGCAGCCGATGCATATAATATACCTACAAATATATAAAACAACAAAAAATAGGTTCAAGTTTTTCAAGTTTCTTAAATATATCATATCCAAACTACCCAATTCCAAACTTCAAAGTTAACAAGATTCAAGCAGTGCAATTTATGTATCAATTATAACAGCAATAATAACTAATATTGTACTAACCTTTTAATTCAACCTTATGAACCTTGTAGCCTACATACCCGCCCGAGTACTGCCTATCATTTTAGACTCCTCATATATCAGTACATTTATGTATCTTATGTTTGTCAACGTGTGTACGGTTACAGAGTTCTGGATTTTGAGAGCAGCCCTAAACTTCGGCCCTTTTAAGACCATTTCAGTGACAACCTACACAGTAGCTTCATTCCTTAGTATTTGGAGGGGGTAGATACAAGTGGCGTATGCACTTCATGTCAACCTATGATTCTCATCAAAAAAGTTCAGGCAAGTAAAACAACAAAAAAAAAAACTGAAGAAAAAATAAATCAATCCAAAATTCCTATTGGCAAACCACACAATGGAACATCTGGAGAATCTTGAAATCCCTTTTCTCCCAGTCACTACCACCTTTCATTTTTGGGATTCCCACAGCCTGCCTTGAAACCACCAAACCTAGGGTCACACAGCACAACAACTGCTCTTCTCTAAGCTCCCACACTAGTTAAAGCAGTGCCACTCTCAACAATCTGTACTCAGAAAAACATCTATGTTCTTTAAGTTTGATTTTCTTCACAAATTCACAACTCTTGATTCTCTTCCTCCTCTTCTTCCCCTCTATCTGTAAACAGGGAGGCGGATGTGTGCATGCTGGTGGTCTAACAGACGTGGCACAGACACAGTCTCGTAGCCTTTGCCAAGCATCTGCTCCTTGATGCAGGGTGGGTGGATGTCATTGATCAGGTACTCCAGAGACTGCAAGCTGCTGCTCAGCACTGACGTGTTGCACAAGCTCTTGCTTGGCAGGCTGCAGCACAAACCTCCCCCGCTGTCTATAGCAGGGTGATGATGATGGTGGTGGTGGTAGAGATGATGGTGGTGGGGGTAGCCCATCTCTCTGTGCCCCGTGGCTGGCCCTCCTGTGGAGGTGCCCAGAAGCTCCTGGGGGTTGTAGCAGTCACTGTCAGGTGTCACCAGCACACTGTTCCACGGTGGGGCAAAGTATTGACCCACTGAGAAATTTCCATGCATCCCCACACAGTTCAAAGGGGAAGAGCTGACTTTGTCCATCCCGCCTCCTCCACTGGCACTCGCTGTCAGGTGGTAAGGTCTGGAGGAAGAGGAGGACACCTGGGCCGCCATAATCCCTCCCCCTGGAATACAAGTTTCAGGGGACTTGCTGATGGCGCCCCCTCCTCCGCTACCTCCACTGTACATGCGAAGCACAGCCTGTTGCTGCTGCTGCTGCTGCTGCTGTTGCTGTTGTTGTTGTTGTTGTTGTTGTTGCTGCTTCTGCCAAAGGATATAGTCCATACCATCTGCGTACACACCAGATTTCATTGCCTCTGCATTCTGAGCTGGCAGCCCGGGCCCTGTGTATACCATATTAGCCTGGGGACCCATTCCTAACACGTAGCCTCCACCTGAGGAGCTAGAAGACAACCCCATTACAGTTGTGCCCTGCTTGGAGGGGCTGGAATTTGATGGTGCAGTGGCAGCCCCTTGGCACACCTGTTGCAGAGCCTGGGCCTGGCAATGCTGGTTGATCTGGTAGATGATGCTCTGGATGGAGGGGAGGTTGGACTGTGCAGGCAGGGCCAGGCCTCTGCCCCCTGTTACAGGAATCACTGAGCCAGCTACAGTGACATTTGGGGGAACAGACAGTCCAGGGCCTTCTGGAGGCTTTGAGGGACCAGTGTGGTATACCATTTGGCCATGGCCACTGGCTAAAGTGCTACTACTAGGAGGTGGGTATGGGGCAACAGCTATGTGGGCTGGAGAGAGCTTAGTCCGTCTGCCTTCAGAGTTCTTGAGAACACCTTTTGAAGGGACAAAGGTGGATGTTGATGATGATGACGATGCGGAGGCGGCCTTGACGATGGCAAGCAGGCCATGGTAGCCCCCTGTGTGGAGATGTGGGTAGGGAGTATAGCGTTGCCCTGTGGTGTCATATCCATTCACAGTCCGGTTAAGGTGCTTGTGTTGGGGAACCCTGATGTTGGTGGGGAAGATCTTGATGGACAAAGGGCTGTTGGCTGTCTTCTGAGCGTAGGCATCAAGTTCTGCTGCGGTGGGGTAGCGTGGGGAATGTGTGGGCACCACCAGCTCACCTGCAAGGCAAAGAGAGAGAGAAAAGCATGAGTGAAATGGATGACTGAGATAGAAAAACGTGTAGAAGAACAGAACAGCATATCAGGTGTTTGAGAGCAATGGCAGCCACAAAGTCAGATCAATCAATTGCAACAACCACTACTCTGCAGCAGCTGTAAAAGGTGGCAGCATTACAGTGACTACATCTAAAGCAGATTGGAAAATGCCAGTGTTCTACAAGAGCAGGTGAATAAAACCAGGTGCAAACAGCAGAACAACCCAAACAGAGCCTGCAAATTGTAAATCAGGGCTGACATTCATTTATGTTCCTTCACTCCCCTCCTCCATTTGAGCTTTCTTTCCATCTCATTTTCAAACCCGCCTGTGGAAGTTCATCCCTAGACAAATGGATCTTTTTAAAAACTCATTCTGTCAAAGCCTTGTACCTTAGGCGCTGTTAAATCAGTCCATTGTGAAATTAATTCGGACTCTCTTTAGTATTGAATTGGGTTAGCCTTGGATACCAGGCAAGGAGGGACGAAGGGGAGGGGATAAAAGCTTGTTTAATTGCAGTGGCACATTTGAGATTTATAAGTGGTATCACTTACTGGGTCTTACCCTTGGCCACAGAATTTCCACATTTATTCAATCCAGGAGTATGTGAAGAGGCCCTCACAAAAACCAATTAAACATATATGGGGAATTACTAGCCGGGTTAAGGTGAACTACATCAGACCAGAGCCAAGTCAAGAATGCTGGAGTGCTGCTATTTGCAAACTTGGTCAAGAAAAGAAAACCGAAAAATTGGTTTTCAAATGAACACATGCTGAAAAGCATTTAAAAATACAGAAACGCATCATTAATGAGACAAATAAAACATAAGACATGTCAATGGTTTGCCCTTCTGTGTTTGTTAAATATTTCAATGGTGAAGAGAACAGCAAAAAGATGTTTTTGTGTTCATTTAATATAGATTGTTTTAACATATATTACAGACAAAAGGCAAATACAAAAGATTTGCTATAAATGTGCATGTAAATGCTCTGTACTGTTTGCCATATGAAACCAATCCAATCCCAAAATTCAATTCAGCAGTGAACGCGGCGAGTGAGACTAGCAATGGCCCTCGCTCAATGAGCCAAGGCTTGGCCATTGTGAATTGAGGTGGCAAAACAGGAAAATGGCAATTTCTAAAAACCCCACCATGTGTCATTGTTTGGGGGCTGGGCATGGAGGTGAGGGGCCGCGGTGAGATTGGATTTAAACGACATTATTCAGGCAATTTCATGGCTACTTAGCTCAGTGTAACAAAAAGGGTGGGGGGTTGGGGAAAGAACTCAATTTACAAGCAATATATCAGCTGCCACAAATGACTTGCAACCCCTTCAAAAATGAAAATTTTATGCAAAAGCTAACAAAACGCACAAAAATTAACTGCCGTAACTGTGCCGTCAGCAAATGTCCTGGCGACCTAAGGAGTCTGCAGGGTGCAGGCTGTGACTAGGACTCACTCCATTTCCTTTCCGATTGCAAAATCATTTTAAAGAGACTCCACAGCCAAGTAGTCACAACTCTCATTTCTTTGTTCCCATTACAGATAGCATGGGGAGTTCATTTCAACAACCCTATGGGTCTCCAACTGTGAAAATGATTAAATCTACAAGATCCATATCATAAAAGAAATAAATTGGGAATTTAACAGCAGAGGGGAGAGACTGAACATCCAAACCAAATTTAGTGGCAGACCTATTTAAGTCAGTTTGGTTCATCCTGCAGACAACATGCTTTCTAAATCAGAAACAATGTACTTGAAATTAGAATAAAACATTGTAAAAATAAATAAATATATAAAATCAATTTTAAAAAAGCCGGTCTTTAATGACTTTGTTTCAATCAGAGTTAGAGAACCTGGTGCCACCCTAATGGGCTAGGCAGAGTGTGCCAACTGGCCTATCTAAGATCTAACCAACCTTACTGAGGCAAAGCTCTGCTTCCCTGGTGACAGCAGTGCCATTTGCTTTGATGTTCTGACTTTCAGTGGAAAACTGACAGAAGACTTATTTCATTTGCTCAGAAGAGAAAAACATGCTCATTTCAAAGCACATTGCTGATCCACATGCAAATGGAATGGCAGCATTTTTTCTGATCTTCTGTACATGAGGGCAAAAAAACCCATCTTTGATCATCACATGGTCTAAATGAGGAAAGATACTTGGCTTTCAGGCATATCAAGGGCCTGTGCCCTGCCGCCCCTACAAGCCCCCAGCTGCAATATGCCCATCATTCCTCCTAATTACTGCCACATGAGAAAGAAACTATAAAAACAGCCAGGAAATTCATTAAAGGATGGCTAATTCTATTCCTTCTCACTGAGTAAGTCCATATTTTCCATGCCTGAGCTTGCATTTCTTCTGAGAGAGACGAGAAAGCCCTCTCCCTCCGTCTTTTCCCAGCTTGGCCCTTGTTTGTCAATAGGCAGAGCCTTTGGCACACCAACCTGGCATCAAAGGGTTTCACACTTCACAGGCCACAGGGATTAGAGGCCTTTCAGGCCTACAAAACCCATCTCTGCTCCACAAAGGCTTCCGGTTATTAAAACCCACAGGCATAAAGGAAGAAGAGGAGGAGGAGGCAAATGAGCATCTGGATGCTTCTGATTCCAGCTTCCTCTTTAAAAAGTTCCATGGTATAAATTTTATAGCAAAGTTGATTACAGTAAGTATGGCCACAGACTGGGGTGTAATTTCACTCTCATACACACACTGTTATGCACACTGTGTGTTTGATGTGCAGGGTCTCCACATCTCTCTCCTCCAGAGCAGTAAGTCTATAAGTGAGGACATGGAGGTTAAAGGAGAGAGTCTCTTTTTAGGCTGCTGCTCTGTGACTTATTGGTTTAGGCTGCAGTAGATCACAGCTATGAGCAGCAGCATACAGATGGTGCTGGCTGATAAACACCCTCTGAGGCAGCCAACACTGCCTCCTTTGTGTGAGCCCTCACCTCCTCATAACGCAGGGGGTTTCCTGCACCTGTGCACCCTCTCCAGCGTGGTTGTGCATGCAAACACAATGCATGGTTACAAGGGAAAAAAGGCAAAAACATACACTCTCACACATACACACACAAACCTGCATCTGCAGTTGTGTGTCTCATTTGCCATCAGTGGAGCATGTTGTTATCCTCTGCTCAGCACTCTCTCATGAAATGTAGGGCAGGGACAACAACAGGTGCCTGTGCGGGCGACAGCCTGCAATGCCTCCTGGGCTAAATGCTTCACACTCGCTTCATTTCGACATGCGACAGCCTTGTAAGGATTAATTATTTCCCCTGGGGATGGAAGAATATGCTTTTTCCCTTCCTGAGTGCAGGAGGCTATGTGCACTCATAGGCACATGAAACAGTTTACATGAACAGGGAAACCTGGGATAGCACTGCTTTTACAATACGTAAGAAAAGAACTTGAAAGGAATGTAAACAAACCAAGCATATGATTGAACTCCATTGGAGATGAGATAAAAGCTCAGGCAAACACATGCATTAGTTCTAAGAGATCACGCGCCAGGGAGCGGAGATGGCAGGGAGGCAATTAATGGGCTGACCTTCGTCCTTAATCACCCAGTGCCTGGCACACAATGCCCATGTGTCAGAGCAGCACATCTCTAAATGCCACCCCTCATTAGCACGATGCACGCAGTGAGAGAGGCTATCTGTGCAGTGCTACAGTCTCCAGCGGCCAGACAGAGATAGCAAGGTTAGGATAGGATAACATGGCAGCACAGAGCCGGACTGAGCTCCAGTAGGCCATGATATGATCTAGAAATCCCATTTCACTTGGAGGATGGGTACTCTCCTTTCTCTCCGTTTTTGATTGGCACGAAACTCCCCAAGCGCAACGTCCTTGGTGTACCCCGTGCTGTCACTGTGATTGCATGTGTGCTTGTGTGTATGCACGCATATGTGTGTGTGTATGTGTGTGTGTCTCTGTGTGCGTTTGGTGAAGGGGGTACACCCAATTCTGAACACTCAATTAACAGTCCTTTAATTAGCCAGCAGTACATTTTGAATTCTGATGAACTAATTTTCTTGGTGCGAGGGTGGAGGGGTGGGGGGGCTGGTAAAGATGAGGTCCACTGGGTACAAAACAGCAATAAAGAGGGAACTGGTTAGATTAGACTGTAAAAAATCCATTAAATTCTGTGCACTTCTTCCAAGTGAGAGGTCAAATTGTGTTGATCACAAGAAGCAAAGGCAGACATAGAGTATGAGAGCAGGGAGTTAGGTGAGGTGGAGGGGGGGGGGGGGGGGGGGGGGGGGGGGGGGGGGA
>NC_060170.1:23314234-23324088 GCF_021292245.1 Micropterus dolomieu | reverse complement strand
AGAGGGGGGGGGGGGGGGGGGGGGGGGGGGGGGGGGGGGGGGGGGGGGGGGGGGGGGGGGGGGGGGGGGGGTAGCAGGGGAGTGGAGAATAGGGAGAGGAGATAGGGAGTCAGAGGGTGTGCGAGAGTGCTGCACCAAATCCAGAGGACCATGAGAATGCTTTGCATTTTAATTAGAGGTTTAAATGAATAAGCAGAGTAAAAAGTCTGAGAGAACTGCCTGAAATGCCCTAGCTCCCATTTATTAGTGTTCCAAGTGTTCGAAAATTATGAGCAGGTTGGAGAAGTTTCTTCTTATTAGTGGAGAAAACGCTCCAGCACATCAAAAAGCCCTCGGCGGTTTCTCACTCACTCCTGCAAGCCTGTATCCCTACCCTACTTACCACACGCTTTGATCCCCTCTGACCATGCACTTTGGTGAGCAGTAGGGGAAAAAGTGCTCGTTTAAATGAACGGAGAAGAGCGTTTGATTGAACTGCAATTAAGTTTTCACGGAACAACAAGTGCATAGTACACATTAACTTTGGGCAAACAAACCAAGCCGTCTGTGATGAGGTTAGTGCAAACAACAGGAGCAGAGATTAACCAGAAAGATCAAAGAAAACATGGGGTCACCTTTGGTCCCACATCAACCAAGTTCACTGGGAGCCATTTCCATTTCCCATGAAAGGGACAGTCCCTGTTAAATGTGTGTGAGCTAAGAGAGCACTGAACATGCGTCCTTTTCAACCTACATGCAGCTACGTATGCTGGGTTTATTTTTTTATTTTTTATGTGGTATGCGTTTCAGACCACTCGGTCAGCATGATGCCCCTTTTTTTCCCCCACAATCTAGTACCACATTCCACTACTGATGGACACTTTGACCTCATTGTAATGAAGTTATTCAAATTAAGTGGTAGTTTGTGGACAATACAGTCTTCAAATATTTCACGTCAGAATCCCTGAGCTTTAAAAAGTTGAAAGCATTGCAGCCTAGAAAGGGCAGATTCAACAGCATTGTTCCTTGGAGGAACCCTTGACCTGCGGCTATTGTTTAACTCTTAGTAGAGAGGATCAGGGTCCATGACATCCTCTCCCCACCTCCGTTAACTTGCTGTAAAAGGACGGGCAGCCGGGGGAAGCCAGAGGCAGCTTTGCGTCCTGAACAATACCTGCCTTGTGCTAATGGAGGTGTCATCTGGCATAGGGCTGATTAGTCAGCGATTACAGCCAGGCCTCAATTGCCGTGACAACTGCTGCAAACACAATGGGCCCTGATAGAGCCAGCTGTTTGGTCCTCTGCAATTAACCCTGCATCCCACTCGTCTCCGGCAGTGTGCTGCCTCTAATTGACTATCGGGCACACAAAGCAAGGGCTGACGGCCAGACCCCCTGGACTTAGCCCCCCGCCCCTCCGCAGAGGTGGAGATGATAATAATAGAGGCGTCCTGTGGACTCGGCCGCTAGTCAATCAAAGCCTCAGTGCCCCACAGGAGCTTCCTGAGGAGCGAGAGAGCAGAGGAAGCACATGTATGAGCCAGTGATCAACAGGGTAGAGCTGCCTTGCAGGGGGCAGACATGTTGAATATGCCCTCAGCCAGAGTACTAATCAATTCAAGTGCACGTTAGGGGAAAGGGAACCCTGCTGCTTGCTTGATATCAGAAAAGCCATTTTTAGGAACACTCAACTCTCTCTGTTCATCACAAGGTTGATTTTCTGTGCAACAACACAGAGAAAAAAAAAAATCAAGGCAATTATTTGTCAGGCCTTTGCTATCTATAATTGCAAAGATAAAAATCAAACTGCAGTGATTTCTCAGAGGATAGAGCTGTCTGAATTCACGGCTGCTTGTGTCATCATAACCATCAAACCAATGCATTTTGTAAGACAGTGGAAAAGAAAACGTGGTCTTGACCAAACTCCTCTCTGTCTTCTCTAAATTCTTCACATTTGTTTTTGAGGATGTTGACTTATTGTTAATGTAACTTTTTGAATCCAAAATCTGTATTTTTTGAAGTAAAAAAAATTACCATGCAAATATAACCTGTAGTTGGACAACATTTTTTAAAAGGGGGTGCCACACTGTAATCACATATTGGGCTTTTAACCTGCCAAAATGTTTCACAAATAGCAAACAGGATAATGAGAATGTTAAAGCAATCTGCACACTGATCCTTCTCAGGCACGCAGACATGGCACAATGTCAAAAAATGGATTTAATCATTAAAAGAGATTTAAAAAAAAAACTTGGACAAAACTCCCAAATCTAATCTTTCATTTCATTAAAGCCAATCTAGTCTAAGATTTAATCTATTTCCTGCACAAGCAGATGGAAGAAATACCAAATTGAGAGCCTAATTTGGGCTTCTTCCTCACACAGACTGCAGCATGAGGTCATTTAGTTAGCCTGCAGTGAGGCGGTACACGTGTGTGGTTAATACAGTGCACTGAGACAGAGATAAGGTCCACAGGTACAAATAACACCAGGAAGGAGCAGAAGAAAACTAGATCCGTCTTCTCTTTCTGCACAACATATTCATCTGTTAAAATTATTATATTTTTTCACAGTTTCACATATTTGTATAACGTGACGGTGGACAATGTGTCAGATCAAAACAGCTAATTAGGTTTCTATTATAAATGTTTCCTCAAAAGATATATTATACCACTAGGGCACTGTCATGTTTACATTTTCTCGTTAGAATTTATCTCTAAAGCCAGATGTTACTGAATCAGCAATGAAAATTAATTAGGTGCTTTGATGTGGCAACCTCATGCTCCTTCTAGACAGACCTGGCTTTTATAGGCTGTAGGGGAAATTACTGAGAATTGATTGATCCTGAAGGACTCCTCAGTACACATGGCCTTGCAGACAGACAGACAGACACACACACACACAGAAACACACACTCACAGATCCTGCTAACAACAGCTGATCCAAACATTTTGCCCTCCTGTTGAACCTGACATCCTTTCTCTTTTGGTAGCTACAACATCGATAACCATTAATAGTCAAATCGAAAAGTCAAAATAAGTTCCATACACGTCCCTTATTGTTTTTTATTCCTAAAAGCAGGTGAGTAACACATTTAAAACCAGGTGGACGTCTAAGGGACAAATCTCTCACCCATAAAGAACTAAAATTACAAACGATTGAATTTTCTTGATCTTTTTGCTGCTTTCTCTCTGCTCTATCCTCTTTACCTCCTCTCTATATTGTATTTGTCTCTTCTCCCTCTTCATACCCCCTCTCTGTCTCTTCATCCCCCCTCTCTGTCTCTTCCGTCTCCCTCTCTGAGTAAGTGAGTTTCATCTGGGGTGCTTGCCGGGCGAAATCACCTCAGGGCGAACACTTTATTATCTGTAGTCAAAGCGTCACCACAAATACCATTCTACACACACAAGTGTCACTTTCCATTTGTCTGCACTCCGGCTGCATTAGCAGAGCCTAGCCGGCCCAGAGCCTCGTCTCAAACGCGCCCGGCAGAAGAAAACTAACAGCGTGGGAAAGCACTTGTCCTGCATTCCTGGCCCATTAACACCACTGGCACCACCAGAGATGACATACAGCCTCTCTTTGGAATTAAAAACATTATTATCAGCACTAAGCTTTGTAAAGAAGAATTTAAAAAGACAAAAAGGTCAAGACATTTAGGCAGACATCTTACAGCCTTTGCCTTTTATGTTAAGTGTATCATAGCATGAGTGAAGAAGAGCTAATCAGAGAATCCCCCTTTATTTCAAAGGAGATCCCTGCACATGTTATTTAGTGATGATATAGCTGATCGCCGAGCAAAAAAACAATACCAGTGTGTTGTTTATGTCCTTATTGAGACACAAAGGAATGCAGGCCAGCAGCAGCCATGTCAGACCTTTTGTGGGACACCCGTGCACCAAACAAACACAGAAACTGGGGCAACATGTTTGCCTCACACTACACACTGCACTCCATAAACAAAATGGCCAAACAAAAAGAACAGACTCCGTGTTTGTTCCCATGACAGCCAAAAAAAAGGCCATTTCAATAGAGAAATATCAACCCTGAATATTTCACAACACTCACAGCCACGACCTCATTTCACCAGGCTCTTTCCATTTGCAATAATTTATGGGCCAGGATGGGCAACATAATAGATTACAAATGGAAAAAAATTACTATATTCATCACAAAACTGCTCTGTCTAATAATCAAGTCTGGCCAAAGGGCTTAGTAGAGTTCTGTATTGATTGGGGGGACGTAGCCCCCGGTTTGTGGGCTGCCTGTGATGAGCCAGCCCTCAGGCCTGCCTGGGCCACCCTCATTGTGCATACAGCATGGTCTAGAAAGCAGAGCTTTATCAGCAAATACCCCGAGTCAGCACAAGCAGCGGGGTGGTTATGCGTTGCGACTGGCACACCAGCCGATATTGTCATATGCGATTAGGCCTCTGCTCATGAGCCTGTGAACTCATTCCTATGGCATCAAAGTCAACCCCACCCCCCACTCTCCTCCAGTTATATCCCTGCCTCTCTGCTGCCCTCTCCTCCTTCTCTAGGCTTTTCCATTTTCCATTCAGCCGTGCCACTTCACAATTTACCCTCACTGAACCTTTTGGAAAGCTGTGCAAACAGATAATCAAAATACAACAGGTTAGACTGGTTTGATTTCCAAAACAAATCTCTGCAGCTTAAATAACTCACTCCAGGAGGGTCATCCACAAGTTAGAGCTAGCCAGTTCACCAAGAAGCAGCTGTTGCCAGTTGTTTTGTCTCGGTACACCTTTCCAGATGACAAGGCTGATAGAGAGGAACAAAGGGAGGCCCACAGAAGAAAGAAAGACAATCTGTGAGTTCAGTTATGGGGAAGAAGCAGAGATTATCCATTCAGTGATGAGAGCAGTGCAGGACACAGAGCCAAGAAAGAAAAACAACAAGCTAAAATCCTGACCTGAAAGATTTATGTTGTGCCCTCCCTGTCCTGTCTTTAAGAGAATATGCCACGCTGTGACACTATTTTCTCAAAGGGCTACATGTACAGCCAAGAGCAAGCAGCATGCACAAACTCAAATGGACACAGCAACAAAACAAACACACACACACACACACACACACACACACACACAGGTTTGGAGTAAAGGACCCCAGAGGTAGAGATTGTAAGAGCACACAGAGATAAGAAAAGGAACCAGAAGGAGAAAAAACAGGAGGGGGGGGGAGGCAGCGATGAGGGGAGGCTGGAGGCACCTGGGCAGGCCTGTCAGACTGGAGGAAGTGCTGGTGCGCAGGCCTGCAGGTAAATGGAAGAAGAAAGGCGCCTGCAGGCTGCCTGAGGCAAGCCTAGGCCCTTCTGTTCTATCATTTAGGAGACAAGTCCTCCACTGATTCCCAATTAATATTTAACACTGCACAGACAACAAGGCACTCGGCTGCAGTACACATGCCAACGAGAGAAGAGAAGAGGAGGGGAGAGAAGAGGAGAGGAGAAGAGAGGGGTATCGGATTGGGGAAAGGGTATAAAAGGGTATTTTCAGTAAGAAAATAAAAGATTTAATGTCAATGGAATATTAGATTTTTTTATGCGTTTTATTTTAAGTACTCCTGAAATCTGAAATCTGTAATGTTTCTTAATTAATATACTTATATTTTATCCATCTTTTGGACTGTGGTGAAAAACGCTGTTCTCCAGATTCTGCCACTGGTAAGATTTGTGGGGAGACACCTGTCAACTTAACTCGTTCCTTTCATGTTACCTGGTAGGTCAGTAACATTTTCACTACCTAGCAACAACAAAAGAATAAAAACAAGTTTGCAAATTAGACGCTTGATGCTCCATGATGAAGCTTACAGATACAGGCCTGGGCTTGTAGACTTTCCTCCTGGGTTAGGGTTAGTGAAAAAAGGTTGTAGGAAATCTGTTCAAGGTCCAGTGTTCGGAGTTCTAAATGACAGCCTGAGTCGGCAAAAAATACACCCTAACCCTGAATCTATAACCAAGCAAATTTGATTCATTATTTCTCAAACATAAAATCAAGACAAAACCACTGCATGTAAAGATGGCCTTCATGAGAATGCACCTGGAGAGCAAATCACACTAACTGTAGTAAAATGTCCCACAGGTGCAATGATTTCAGCATTGTGCTGTGGTCAGTTTGCACTCCCATGCGTTCTACGCTAAACCCTCTACACTATTAAAGTATCCTGAAAAACCACAGCCAGAGATGGTATTAAAATTTGGTGTAAGTTTATGACTGGTCATACCAAAACAAACCAAACTCCACCACTGCCGACTTTGTAGTTTTAATTTGTTCTTTAACGCTAGGAATTTCTCCCAGCAGAATAGCACTTTCCAGGCGACCGGCCCTTAGCAACAACATACTGATCAACATTTACAGAATTTCATGGCCAAAGGGTTAAAATGTATGGGCCAATTTACTACATTTAAAATGAAAACGCAGCTGTGGTAGATGTAATTTAAGTAACAAAAAACTTCTTGCAAGCAACCCAGTGTACATGTGCAAAAACATAACAACAAGATGCACTATTTGTTTAGCCGCTATATAATTAAAATTCTGATTCATACCTACATGGATGAAGTGACTGGACAGAAATTGTCAGAGTATTTAAAGGTTGGAAAACTAGTTAAGAAAGGTTATTAAAACTTTTCTACCTACTTACACTCTTTGTGAGTCCAAATGTTGGACCAAAACTACAATTTTCTTTTGGGTTTGTGATAAAGAGACCACTCAAAAACACTCGGAGCATGCCAGGAGCGTGCAACACCTGAATGCCTCTTATGGTCTGTCTGTGTTGGGCTCAGCTCTGAGATGGCACAGGCTGCATGTCATTTCCTGTGGGACAGCAAGGGACTGCGGACTCTCTCTGTACCCTCGCTCACATCCCCCACTCTCTGGCAGGCGAAGACAGAGGGTGTCGATGCCTTGCACCTGGGACGCCCAAATGCCAGCTCGGAGGCTTTGGAACCAGGAACCTGTTTTTCAACCCAAGTCCCGCTGTGACCAAAACTAAAGCAGAGCCCCTCTTCCTCAAGCTCACCTCCCAAGGCAATAAGATTGCTTCGCCCCCTGTGTTCACAGCAGAAGGCAGAGGGCAGAGGGAAGGCATAGCTCTATGGGACGCCACCAGCCGGAAATGATCCTCTGTGTGCCAGCGCTGAGACGCCAACATGACAGAAGAGTCTGTAGTATGCATGAGGTAAGACTAGTACAACCAATATAGTTGTCCTTTTAAAATAAAGTGAAACACTATTAATACTCTAGATTTTGCAATATAGCAATGAAATTAAAGTGTGAACAACACTGCAAACCCTGAGATCCCCAAAAATATATTGCATAAGTAGGCACCCAGAAGGAGGCAAACCATGGATAGCTGTCAATCACCTTTCACTATGAAAAATACCTCATAACCTTTGCTTCCCTGCTGCAGACTGTGGAATAATGACAGTCTCTGTGGGCACTCTGCGGAATTCCAAATGGGAGTTAGAAACGAGGTAGTTCAATCAGTGGGAAAAGGTCAAGTGCATGCAGATTCTCTCTCCCTCGCTCTTTCTCCATTGCTTTCCCCCAGTTCCACTTCATGCCCCCCATCTCCAGGGTACTGAGGCAACCACAGAAAAGGCTGTTATTTCTGCTACTGCCTGTGACCACTTTTAAATATTCAACCGCAAACGCTCCCCCTGTTTTTTTCTCTTCACATAACAGCCGTTGGAGTAACGTGCTGCAATTTGATATGGCCAGCTAATTCCCCTGTTATGTCTCGCACTGCCTCAGACAATAGTGCAGGAGAGGTGGCTAGAGGTCATTACCTGAGCATATTCCCTCTCACTGGAAGTGTGGCTTAGTAAGAGAAGCTGCTAAAAGCAAAGCAAGCTAATGGCTCTGGCAGCTCTGCCTGCAGAGGCACAGGGCTATTAGGAAAACTACAATCCCCAAGTGAACCTCCATGTCATGTCCTAAGGCTATGTGTGGCATGGCCAGGTTGTCTCTGTCGATCAAGCTGGATAAGGGCTGAACCTGGCCTGACATAGCATGAACCTAGGATATGGCCTTCTGGGAACTTTTCATCTACATTTGGCTGATTGGCACCTCAGGCCTCCTGGGTGGTGTCACAGAGCGTTATGGCTGCAGGTGTGCTCATGTGTATGTGTGTGTACATGTGTGCACGTCACTGCTACAAGTCACATTTGGAGAGACACTCTGGTGCTTCATACCAACTGATTAGAGGCATTTGATTTCATTGCAGTTGCATTCACAATGATGTGAAATCATTTCTGTCTTAATCAGGATATTACATCATTGCAACGTAACCAAAAGTATGTTGGATCACTATGTGTGTGTGTGTGTGTGTGTGTGTGTGTGTGTGTGTGTGTTTGTGTGTGTGTGTGTGTATGTTTGTGTGTGTGTGTGTGTGTATGTGTGTATGTGTGCGCGTAATGAATTGCAGCCAGGCCCTGCTGGGGTTAGACACAGAAAGGGAACACCCAGGTTTAGCCCAAGTCTGATCCAATCACAGGACAAATATGGGAGTGGCAGTGAGCTGTGTAGTTAACGAGGGCAGAACCTGCAGCGGACCTGGATAAAGAACACAAACATGCACACCCAGTGTGACAACGGCATTCTTAGAAAATTTCATGCCTGGCCCAAATGCTAAGTAATGGATAAACAAATGAAAACCTGCTGAAATTATAATATTTTGGAAAACAGCCAGGCATAAGTATCACCCCATCAACCAGTCAATTGAGGGATTCTGGACTTGTTATTCTTTAGCTGACATATGGCAGAGTAATTGCTGTCTGGGCCAGGGAGGAGTCAGGATAGTGGTGGGGGCTGCTGGGCCTCCAGTCCAGCCATCTCGGTGTAACTCATCACTGGACTGGTGCACCTCCCTCTCCTGCTCCCTGGACCTTCAGACCCACAGTGGAGGACAATAATCAAGGAAAGGGATGGGTAGCAAGGGAGTTCGCCGCTGGCCAAGGGTGGCCAGGGTCAGTGGCATCCATTCACCCCTCTCCCCTTGCAGGGTCTTTCTCTCTCATCTGTCTGGATGGGTGCCCTCTCTCTGGGGCACAACACGATGAGAGGCCCTGGCTCCGCTGCCGTCTCTGCCTTTCATGTCTCCATCTAGGGCAGTGGTAGAGAGATGTGGAGGGGAGGACGAAGGAGGGGGCAAGCTACAAATGTCACCCATAAGGGGGGATTTAATTAAAAATGACAGAGGCTGGCGCTAGAGAGTGCAGGCACATATGCGCGGAATTTGGGCGCAGTGAAAGCAAGTGCCTATGATTTATAATTCAAGTAATGCTCTGCACTCCTTTTAATTCTATGGCCAAAGAAAAAAATATCAAAAGGCCGTCTCTGTGAGGCTAATCCAATATGATATTTTTAAGGGCAGGCGGTCAATGGCTTTTTGAAAAGCCAGCTTCTCTGGCTCCCTTTCTGCTTCTCTCTCTCTCTTCTCCACTTGTCTGTCTTTCCCCAACTCCCTCTGCCGCTCCCTTCTTTTTCTCCCCTGCACTCTCCGCTCTACAGTACCTCAACCCCCACACCCCCCCGAGTCCAGACACAGAGCGGGCTGTGATAATGGAAACATCCCGCACTCCGCCTCCCGTTTCTCCCGCTAAGCTCTGTGCGCTTGGGGGAAATTGATTGTCTGGCGAGCCGATCTGAACGCTTCCAGCTGATGGTAGAGCCAGTTAAGTCCTTTTTTATTGAGGGTATGAGGGATTTTTAATGGGAGTCGCATCAATGAACTGTGCAGCCATTCGGCATCTGCATGCAGGGGCTTTTTCTAAAACCCTCCTCGCCCTCTTATCCCAATTGCTCTGCCACCCCAGTCCACACACACACACACACACACACACACACACACACACACAC
>NC_060170.1:23297410-23314134 GCF_021292245.1 Micropterus dolomieu | reverse complement strand
TGTGTGCGCGTAATGAATTGCAGCCAGGCCCTGCTGGGGTTAGACACAGAAAGGGAACACCCAGGTTTAGCCCAAGTCTGATCCAATCACAGGACAAATATGGGAGTGGCAGTGAGCTGTGTAGTTAACGAGGGCAGAACCTGCAGCGGACCTGGATAAAGAACACAAACATGCACACCCAGTGTGACAACGGCATTCTTAGAAAATTTCATGCCTGGCCCAAATGCTAAGTAATGGATAAACAAATGAAAACCTGCTGAAATTATAATATTTTGGAAAACAGCCAGGCATAAGTATCACCCCATCAACCAGTCAATTGAGGGATTCTGGACTTGTTATTCTTTAGCTGACATATGGCAGAGTAATTGCTGTCTGGGCCAGGGAGGAGTCAGGATAGTGGTGGGGGCTGCTGGGCCTCCAGTCCAGCCATCTCGGTGTAACTCATCACTGGACTGGTGCACCTCCCTCTCCTGCTCCCTGGACCTTCAGACCCACAGTGGAGGACAATAATCAAGGAAAGGGATGGGTAGCAAGGGAGTTCGCCGCTGGCCAAGGGTGGCCAGGGTCAGTGGCATCCATTCACCCCTCTCCCCTTGCAGGGTCTTTCTCTCTCATCTGTCTGGATGGGTGCCCTCTCTCTGGGGCACAACACGATGAGAGGCCCTGGCTCCGCTGCCGTCTCTGCCTTTCATGTCTCCATCTAGGGCAGTGGTAGAGAGATGTGGAGGGGAGGACGAAGGAGGGGGCAAGCTACAAATGTCACCCATAAGGGGGGATTTAATTAAAAATGACAGAGGCTGGCGCTAGAGAGTGCAGGCACATATGCGCGGAATTTGGGCGCAGTGAAAGCAAGTGCCTATGATTTATAATTCAAGTAATGCTCTGCACTCCTTTTAATTCTATGGCCAAAGAAAAAAATATCAAAAGGCCGTCTCTGTGAGGCTAATCCAATATGATATTTTTAAGGGCAGGCGGTCAATGGCTTTTTGAAAAGCCAGCTTCTCTGGCTCCCTTTCTGCTTCTCTCTCTCTCTTCTCCACTTGTCTGTCTTTCCCCAACTCCCTCTGCCGCTCCCTTCTTTTTCTCCCCTGCACTCTCCGCTCTACAGTACCTCAACCCCCACACCCCCCCGAGTCCAGACACAGAGCGGGCTGTGATAATGGAAACATCCCGCACTCCGCCTCCCGTTTCTCCCGCTAAGCTCTGTGCGCTTGGGGGAAATTGATTGTCTGGCGAGCCGATCTGAACGCTTCCAGCTGATGGTAGAGCCAGTTAAGTCCTTTTTTATTGAGGGTATGAGGGATTTTTAATGGGAGTCGCATCAATGAACTGTGCAGCCATTCGGCATCTGCATGCAGGGGCTTTTTCTAAAACCCTCCTCGCCCTCTTATCCCAATTGCTCTGCCACCCCAGTCCACACACACACACACACACACACACACACACACACACACACACACACTCTTTGCTTAAAGGACAGCAGATGCAAATGACACAGCTCACCTCTACCTCACTGCCAGGTAATTCCCCTCCTGTGTCTCACTCACTCTCTTTAAAGGGTGTATTCTGGTATTCAGTCTCCTGTTGAGAGCCCAGGTCACCTTATCCACAACCCCATCCCATGTTGGCACAAACTGGGCCACGAACAATAAATCATAGGGACCTGCTCAGCAGGTGAGTGAGGCTGAGTGTGCCCACTTCTGCAGCCAGACCCACTGTCTGCCTTTCTGTACCCCTTCTGGGCCTGGACGAACAATTGCCTTATTGAGGCCAAGAACTGCACAGTGGTGGAAATCCAACACTTGCTTCCCCCTCCCCCTCCAAGGACAGAAAGGAGGCTATTATGTTCAAACATCCTCATTATGAACCTCAAGTCAGTCGCTGTGCTAGTCTTTCAATCAAAGGGTTTAACAGGTGGAGAAAGAGAGGGAGAGTCAGACAGAGAGGGTCAGTAAGAGGGAGGGCAAAGGGAAGACTGGAGACTGTTCTTTTTCTCTATTGATTTGAGTCCTGACTCCCACTGGCTGCTCCTCAATAAAGGACCCTGAGAGGAAGTGGGCTAATCCTGCGAAATTGGAAGTAGGGAATCGATTAAGACGACTGTTAAGGTCTCCCTCCATTTCTTTCCCTTCCTCTCCATCTTTACTTTCTCTAATTCTATTTTCCGCAGTTTCTCTTTTGTCTGTCCTTTCACTTCACCTCTCTCTGAAACCTCATTAGTGAGCCCGGTTGAACCCCACTCAGCTGAAGAGCTGCCCCTTCCAAATGCACCCGGAGCTCTGTTTACTGCTCTTGTTCCCTCTTTGTTTCACACATCTATACGGCTCCATATGAAGCATCCACACAGACCAGCAAAAACAACTTCAGATCCAAGGGCAGAGCTAGCACCCAGTCACCTTGTTGTTTGTGACTCTCTTCTCTTTTGTGGTAGTGTGATGTTGAGCTGAGAAGTAGATAATTGGTCAGGTGCTGAGAAAGAATCCTGTGCTTTATGTCTTCGCCCAGAGCCAATCAGAGCCTCTTTAAAGCATTTTACTGAACTGGTTACAGACCTGATACAATGTCCCACTAGTGAAGAAGCACAGAACCTGCTATTCCCACTAAGCCTCTCTAAGCTGAGGTAAAAACTGGTAGGTTAGTGCTCCCCTGCTCTCCATCCGCCAGTCCTTTTAATCGGCTTGAGGTAGCTTGTAGGCCTGCCATGTAAACAAAGGCCACTAAAGACTCCAAGAGCATTCAATAAGGAGGAAAGACCTTTCCTTCCCCTCGTCAGAAAACAGACGCTCACTGTAAAAAGCTTATCCAAAACCCTCAACAAAAGTAGGGAGAAATTCACCTTCCAGATGCCTGACTGCCGCAGCTCTCCCTAATCCCAAACTGGATAGGACTAGTCTTGCCAGCTCTGTAACAGTTTTCAGCCCAGGCTCATCTCTGTCCCTTTACACCATTTTGTGAGTGGACAGAGGGTGGTGTTCGGGGAGCAAACAGAGCAGCTGTCATGCTTTACAGGCGGCCGGCACAGCCAGGGCCAGACACTGTAAATGTTTACAGACCCTCAGGGTCACCCAGGGCCAGTGAGGCACGTTAAACACTGTCTGTTCAGCCCTGTTGCCACGACTGCACAATCAGCACAGCTAAACAGCCCCCCTCGCAATGAGTAGCCAAACAACATGGCAATCCAAGGTCTAAGTGCAGAGCGAATGAATCTGTTTAGAATTCCTCAGAGTAGCGCGGGAGCACAGTGACCAACAGAAACCAGAAAGTCCATTTTCCTTCACTTATTCGCAGTCAGGGTTAACTGCCCGTTTCTATCATTCACAATGATCAATAGATTACATACAAACGACAAACACAAGCCTCTCTAATTTCTTAGCTTTGGGGCAATCTGTGAACCCCTGACCTCCATTGCTCCCTGTCACTTTATGAACTCACATTTCCGTCCAAGGGCTTGCAGGGGATCCAGGGTCTTGCTGGCACACACTGGGTGCTGGGGTGGAGGGTTTTGCCTCCTCTGCAGACAGGCCAGCATGGCGAGGTGGGCACAGTACTACAGCCGGGGGAGTTCTGCGGCCAACCTGGAGCAGAAAAAGAGCAAGAAAAAAGAGAAAGAGAGGAACAATGAGTGAGTTAAGCAGGATGATTCAAGGTCAAAGCTCCATGGCCATGTCCGGTAAGCCAGCAGGAGCTGGCTCTGGGCTAGATGGACTAGGTTTCTCACCCAGGATTTAATTGGGAAAGCATGACTACAGCTGCCTGCCTCTCAGCTCTGTGGGCTGAATGATAAACACACACCTGCACTGGGGCAGCACGGTTGACATGGGTTCAGCGCACAGTCCAGACTAGTCACTCTGCAGCTTCAAACAGCACATCCACACAGCCATTCAACCGCATCTCCTGTCTATGAAACCATCCTCAAAACAAACACACAGGCACACACAGAAAGTACCAACACTCAGGCACATTCCTTCCAGGGCAGTGTGTGTGTGGTGATTGATGGCGTTATCTATGGACAGCAAAAAAAATGGTAATGCTGAGAAAACAGCAGTCTGTCTGCTACAACTTAACATGCAACAGCTCTGGGGAACTGTCAGGAAAGGCCTGGGGGACTGAGCGGTGTCTGGATATATGTGTAGCTGTGTGTTGAACCGTATGGTTGCATGTTTGTGTGTGTGAGCAAATGCAATGGGTTGGGAGGGGGAGACTGCCAACCGTACATCAGGGCTAGTGACGGCACTAATCAATCTCCCTCTAGGCCATAAATCTCCAGCTCTATACTCTCCCTTTTCCCCACAGCCACCTTCAGTCAAGCACACGGAGGCAGTTGCTGCTAGTTTCCTCTCAAAAAGCCCATCGCAGCCCCAGTGGAAACACATAAATATTTTTATATATATATATATATATATATATATACACATACATACACACATATATATACACACATACATACATACACACACACACACACACACAGCTCCGTCAGTAAAAACCATCAAGTTTTATCGAGTAGCATGGAGGGTATCATTCATCAGCAACATACCAGTGTCACATAACACAATGATGACTGATTACAAAGTCTTCTACTTGGATTATGTGCCAGATGAGAACAGCTAAAGCAAACCATTTAGGTCCAGAAAAGTGTTTTTATATGATAAGGATCGAGATTCACTCCACTATAGTTCACTTAGCGGATATTCTTTGACTTCCAGGAAAAATGTGCTTTTACTGTAACATTGTATAACACTGCAGAAGCCCAGAAGCCATTTTGGCCTTGATCTTAGCTCTGAATGCGTTTGAGTCTCTTGTCCAAACTGCATTGATATGAAACACTATCGTTTCCATCTGGGCCGGTCTCTTCACATATTAAAACAAAGAACAGAGGCAAATATTTCATCTATGCTGTCAGCGCCAGCGTCTCCTGCCATGATGCGTGGCAGATTATTGAAAAATGATTTCTCATGCGCCTGTCACAGGCTTGTCCCCTGTTATTTATTTTCTCAGTGAATCACTAAATGAACATTTAGCCACCTGCCATCAGTCCATTACTTAGTTGTATAGATTAGCATTTTAATATGAAAGAAAGCAATTACAATGATTACGAGATAAATTAATCGCAGTGCATAAAGTGCCAGCTCCTGTTCTTGCTCATTTAAGGAAGAAAGCAAAATATACTGTAGATCATCAGTGAAAAACATCAAAGTATTAAACCACTAATAGAAGCATTCAATCAAACCAACCTTCACAAATGAAAAAATGTTTCTGCCATATTTGATCAGGGTGAAACAATGGTTTGAAAGTAAAAAAATACAGGAGTTACAAATTTCTTCCAATGAGCTCACATTCTACACCCACTAAATGTGTTGATTCAGATCAGAACTTAGGTGATTTTGTAGTTTCACTTTTTGACAAATTAGCTTTTTTTCTCACTAATAAAGTAAAACCTGATCAAAGTATGCACTGAGAAATGGAGGAAGCGCAAAACAACTCAATTTACTGCCTATAACTATGGTTGAATGACTTTCCTGGTTTCAATAGTTCAAGATTAGAAGCAGGTGCTGCAATAATGCATCATCCCTGCAAAACTCATAAAAAACATTTTCAATAATACATTTTACACAAGACATTAAATCTGACCTCAGACCCTGAGGCTTGTATAACACACTTCACACTCTAAGTCAAATGTGTATTTTTATGACCTGTCAGAATCAGCACGAAACAACACTTTTAGCACAAACCTGACAGTGTGAAAACGGTGTTCACCAAAAAGGCTTCTCACTAATGAATGCAAGTAAATTGAATTAAGAATTTCTTGTTAATTCCACAGTTCACACACACACACACACACACACACACACACACACTGCAGATGGAAGAGAGGGGCCACTCTATTTCTCGCCAGGTGCTTGAGCAAAAAAGGTCGCTTGCAGTGCCATTTCCTCTCTTACACACAGGCCGGCCTGGCCCAAACACACTGGCACTTTGAGCTCATTACTGGCTATTCACATAACCCTTTCTCTGTGTCCTCTCTGTGAGGATACTAATTTCACAACGAGCCCATCCTCACAGCCCATTTGTTAAAAGATAGTGGTTGGGAGAGAGGAAAGGGACACAGTGTAGATTGAGACTAAAAGCTAGTCTTAACGGGGGGATACCTCAACATTTTCCCCCCTCCCTGAAATGAAAGACAATCGTGTAACTACCCTCCATTTTTCTCCATTTGCTGCTCACCAAATGTATTCTGAAGCATTATACTTCGCTGAAAGGGACCCACTTTTTTTCAATTCAATTTCAAGAACCAATTTTCTCCTATTATTGCCTTTAAGAGCGAGGCAGAAGGAGCAAGTCTTTGGCTTGTTTGTCATGTCCTCCTTTCCCCTCATCTCCTCCTATTAGGTTATTGTACTACTTAGCAGATGTCTATCAGTGGCAGGAAATTATCTCCAAACCAAAACCCTGGGACCCATCATCCAGCTGCTCTAAAACAGCCTGTCATGCCCGGGTCAATCCCTGTGAAGGTGCTGGAGAATGTGTGTACGTGAGCGCGCGCGCGCGCGCGCGCGCACGCACGCACGCGCACACACACACACACACACACACACACACACACACACACACACACACACACACACACACACACACACACACAGCAAAACCCCTGAATGTCTATCGGCTATTTCCCGTTCTGCTAACGCTGCTGCCGGGTTTGCAAGGGGGGCGGAAGATCAGTCCCATGAGATGAGGGAATAAGCCGGAATCAAGAGGTGGTGGGCTTGGCAGAGGGCTATTTCTAAGTTAAAAGGTTCTTAAACTGCAGAGGAGATCAGAGGAGATGGCTCCCCGCACCCTAAGCTGTCTGCCCAGATAAGCATCCTGCCAAGTGCGGGGTGTAACGGGGTGGTCATGGGTGAATAAACGGAGTGTGTGTGTTTTGAGCTACACGTTTCAGGTGAAAGAAAGAGTGAAGCAGCTGGGTTTTCATTCTCAATAATTTGTGGTATGTGCTGACATGTGACATAAGTAAGATGGCGTTGAATGTTTGGTCTGATTCATAGTCTTTTAGTCTTGTTTGCTTATTCTTCTGATTTAAAACAACATTTAATTATTGTATGCTTGTGTTTAGACAGCATTTATCCTTTATAGAACTTTGGCTTCTTTTGTCAAATGAAAATTGGGTTTTGAAGAAAAGAAAAAAAAACATCCCAGTGCCACAGGGATCTATTCATATTAGACATATCAGCGCCTCACAATTTATGTCCGATGTCAACATTCAGTGCGTATGCAGGCAGTAGCGTGCCCTCTATGTAGCGAGGCTGAAAACCAACGTGTGGAGGTCGTGTAGTAGGTGGGCATGAAGCATGTTTGATCTCAATACAGGACACTGGAGTTCACCTCCCTTTTCAACTTGCAACTGATGGTCACTTTGTTAATAACTGCAATCACAACCCTAACCTTAACTAAGTGCATGCTGTAGCAGTTGGTTACAACAAACATCATAAATGTTGTAACCTAAGATTTTGCAGAATTTCATGTATCAGCATTAGTATAAAATAAAATCCATGGCCTAGCTAATATTTTTTTAGAAAAACAAGAAATTTGACTGCAGTGTCTCCACTAAAACTACTGCTTGCAGTGAAAGACCGGCCGAGGTCTGGGAGCCTGGCAGACAGCCGCCACAATGAGCAGGGGCGGGGCTTCAACCTAATTGAATGGTGACCCTGCCGTCTCACTGTGGGACGCCCCATGCAGTGCTTTTAACAAGCTGCTGTGTCTCCCCTCTTAATAAGCCCAAACAAGTTAATCCAATCGACACACTCAAACCCTTTCTGTTTCTTTAACAAGGCACTGCCTCTACCCCCTTAATCCCCCGGCTCCCCCTTCTTCGTCACCATACCGTCACATGAATGGAGGGAGAGTGAAAGGCTCCATTAGGAAGGACTGGCAGTAAACCCCTATGGCTCGGCACTTTCCACACACCCGCACTAAATAATTTGCACTCATACTGTATATTCAAAACACAAACAAGCACACACACACACACACACACACACACACACACACACACACACACACACACACGCTCACATGTGCCTGATACAACTGGTCTGCATGGACATGGCACACAGTGAGAGGGTTATATTCGTCGACCCTGATCCACAAACACACAAACAAAAAAACAACACACAAACAAAAACTCTGAGGGGACGTTTGCCGACAGGCACGCACTCTGGGACATAAAACAGGCATTGTTAACAAACCCTCCCAGCTCCACAAACAAGAGCCACTGATTCCCTAACAATACAACCCCCTGGATGCATTCACCCACAAGCTCTGCACAACCTCACACCAGCACAATAAATAACCTGCACAACAAAAGGCCATTGTGTGTAAAGGCCTACAGTTTAGGCATTATTGCCATGATATACAGTGTTGGAATAACATATTGGCAGCCAATTCTTATATATACGATGCAGCATGTCACTGTTATTGGGGCTTATACAGCCTCATATGCCACGCGTGTCATATTTATGAGAGGTTTCTCTGCAGATGAAGGGCATCTTGACAAAAACACTCAGCTGTTAGCTTTCCATATTCCAGTCAGCTTCAATAGCTTCACCCATGGGATGAAGGGTGAGGAATGTCTGGCAATCCAATAGCAGCGAGTCGTCTGTCATCTCTAATCAAAACACGCCTGCTTAGACTAATGTCAACCCTGTAATAGCAATGAGGTCTAATTGACTTCACAGCCAACTGCTGCATCTTTGTGCTGGGCTAGGATTCATTAATGGTAAATAACGGGCTCAGAAGGCAGTGAGCCATTATGAGTACGTGGCGACAACATTCAAAATGTAGAAAATGCAAGGAGCTGAATGAAATTAAGATGAATGAAATTTAGATTACATTTCTCAGTTTGAACCGGTAAACCGGGTTGGGTTACAAATACTGGGGTGAGGACTGTTTTGAATATTATACTGAATTTAACTGTACATTTTCAGCCACTACCTGAGCAACATTCTGAGGCTAAAATCTAAGCCTGTCAGGTAGTGCTTAATCAGTGCAGCAAATGATTTAGTGCAGAGGGCCACTAATGTGAAATACTAGCTTACAGGTGGTTTTGGCGGATTTGTTTGGCTTAGGGTCTGCCAATTCTAGTGTGCAAGGCAGGACCCCCTCTGTGGTCCAGCTCACATGGTTCCATCCAATCTTGGCACCTGCCCCTACACACGGGATTTATAACATACCCTGCTTCCTTGTTTGATTTTTAAATGAAAAAATGTCTTCACATATTTGAAACAGCAGGCTAGTTTCTCGACTACCATGGCTACTCCAGCTAGTGAGGAAAACAATACATCTGCACTTCACTGCGATCCTAGGAAACAGGACAAGTACAAGTACTACATGTGCAGCTTTTTGTAGGGTTTACCAAGAGATCAGTTATGTCTCTGCATGCTGCTCTTTTTTCACCTAAATGTACTGGGGCATCCAATACGCTAAATCCTGAGTAGGCTGACCTTTACATTAGTTAATCACATGTGAAGTTTACCAACAAGTGCCTTGAGCACTTCACCATGTAGCAAAATTAGTATTCTTTATGGTATTGTTTTGCTCTTTCATGACATGAGAGGTAATTCTGAGGCCACAGAAATCTACAAATTTTTGCCACCTATAAGATCGTGATCAGAGAGTCATTGAGACATGTTTATGTGTTATACTACAGACTTGACAGATGAGGAAAATGTCAAGAATGTCAAGAAGAACCAGACTGCAGAAACTTGCAGAGAAGATTGCAACAGAAGCTATAAGAAATTAGATGTATTCACAGTAAAACAAGCTAAAATGTGCATGAAAAACAATGTTTAGTTAAAAACATTTCAAACTCAATAAGCTTGAAGCTGACAAGAGTCACAAAATGTTTTTGTTTTTTTTCCAATTGTAGGCTTAAAAAGCGGCAGTTTATCAAAAGCAAAGAGCAAAGAGATTAAAACACAACTGCAACAAACAAAATTCACTAATCATAACTGACTTGTAGCCTTGTATTGGTGATTCAGATTTTAAAAAGTTGTGTATCCTGTGCACTATTCACCAGTCTGAAAATGGGAGAGCCCCCTCAGTAAAATCTGTTAGTTTCCAGCACAGTGCAACCAAGGTGCTCTTATAACATGACTGGGCCTCCGTGCTTCTGCCGATGCCAGCGAGGGACTTTGAGCGATGAGAGCGTGGCTTAATATTGTCAGACAAACCACAGGGGAAACACATCCTCTTCTCCTCTTATTGCCTCAACCTTTGTTGTATTGTTTTGTAAGGCGGCAGCATCGGTTGTCATCTAATACCACTTTCACACAGAAACCCTATGAATGTTGTGACATTTTGAGCAGATGTGGTGAGTAGCTGTGGAGTTTCTAAACTGTTGCTCATAGATACACCAGAGGACTGCAGTTAAATGAACACAAGTCTGGCTGCATTAAAAACTAAATACCTCTCTAAAAAACAGATTCTTTTAAAGATTTTTGCTGGAGTTGCAACCTCACCAGGCAGAACTTCCAAACATAAATCACAAACACTCCACACTAACTTCCGCCAAATGTGAAAAATGAGCTGCACTTTCTTGGTTTCCATGCTAGGATTTATATTTTCTCAGTAAACCTTTTTACACACCATTTGTAAAGCATTGTTGATATTGCAAAATTTCTTATCCCAATGTGACACGATCCTTTATTGTCCTAGACAGGTCCATTCACGGCTTAACACAACAACAATAAAACAAGGGTTCTTTTTTTCCCCCATCTACCCATCCTATGGTGGCTCACTTGAATATTCAAACAGTGCTCATTGTCTTTTTGTGTTTTGTTCATTGTTTGTTATGCTGTCATTCCTCAGCTTGGCTCCTGAACTTCAAAGAAAGGCTTATGTCAATTTATGATGAAATGGAGTGAACAGGCGAGAGAGAGAGAGAGAGAAAGAGAGAAAGAGAAAGAGAAAGAGAGAGAGAAAAAAAACCTTCACGCAAAATGGCCCTGCCTCAAAATATATGCTTATTAATGGGTGTTCAATAAATCAATGGAATATAATTAAATTCAAACAATGCGATTTCTTCTCTCACTTGCCAAAGTCTGACACCAAACATTGCTCTCTGCGGGGCCTAAGGTGACCCTAATTCCCATGGTCCAAAAGACAACTCCGTTGTCTTTCATTGGAGGGTGTCATCGATCCAATAGTTAGTCATGCATAACATGAGTGTGTTGGGAAGCCCACAAGGCAATCAAATAGTGCACCGCTGAAATGTTGACGTTGATCTCATTTGATATATTTGAAGTGTGACAAAGCCATTTTTGCTCTGCTGGATTTTAAAGACTATAGAAGAGCGGATGACACAAGTGCTCACACAGCTGAGCTAGCTGGGAGAGGAAGCAGGCATTTTTCGCCACACATTTTCTCCTCGTTGCAGTTTCCGTCGCTGAGACTCAGCAGCCTTTTCCCTTTACTCCAAAATGTGTGCCATCCAGCTGTTGTCATCCTTCTCCCTCTGAAAGCTGGCCCTGATCGTGCCAGCAGAGAGAATCCAATTGGACAGAGTGGGAGGTGAAGCTGCGGTTGGTAATCACCTGCTGGCTGAAGGCACAGATGGCACAAACACCAGCAAGATGTTCGTGCAGCAGCAATCCAAGGAGTCTTTCTGACAGGCCTACAGACAAACACACAGAGAAACCTGAGAAACCCACAGCGAGCTGAGGAATTACTGCATGCAGATTTGATGCAGAAACCTGGCCGCCTGGCAGCCGGCGAGCTACCTGAAATGCAAAGAGTTAAAGCATTGATCTCTTGTTTTCACAGGCAAGGTCTTGGTGTCACTGCTCAATGATCGGGGAAAGTGAAAAAGTGGGCAGGTTGTAATGATTTAAAATGGTAGATGCTTTCCATGACAAAAGCAGCCTGATAAAGGCTCCTGTTATCAGCGAGTTTGACCAGCCACGGAGAGAATTGAGAAGCGAGGTCATCATGGAGATAACAGCTTATGTGCAGACTGATTATCTCTTCCCCCTCAAGGATTTTTGATACATTTCGTTGCTCCTGTGATTTATTTGGTAGACCAAAGACTTGCTTTCTGTTTCAGGCCACAGAACTACAATTCAAGGAGAACACGGTTAGTGTACACCTGTTAAGATTTACTCTTGAGCCGCCATGACTTTAAATCTTCTGACACCCTGGAGACAGTCAATTTAAGTTTCCACTGGGATTAACAGAAGATATATGCTGATACATTTAACTACAGCAGTTTGAGCGGATGTGCAACTGTCACCGAAATCAGGTACAAAGCCTGTTAGCTTTTCTGTCTGAGCTCTAGATGAAGGAAGCTGGACGAAGTCATTTAGTTTATTGATGTTGCTAGCAAAGATTTTTATGGTAGTCAAGGCTCCCCAACACATCAAACATATCACAGTAAAAATGCCCCGGAGACATCCGTCTTCCTGAAGACTCCCCAGCAGATGAGCTCCTTCTGCTGTGTGTTACTGCTCTGTGCCTTGGTTTGTCCTTCACAAGAGACAGGTAACACTGCCAAGACCCAGTAATTAGTGCAGATGGAGACTGTAATACTCTCTTCCCCTCCCTGCAGAAATGCCAAGGGAGGCAATCTATAAATTCCTGCATATTAATGCAATTTAAAACCACTCCAGACACCTTGCTGGAGGCAGGTGATAAAAAGGTGAAAGGCAGACTACCTGGCACATAGCTGCTGATATGTCGGTGACATCAGTCCTGTCTCAGCAACTTCCACACACACACACACACACACACACACACACACACACACACACCAAAATAACTTGATAATCTATCTCCTTTCTCAGAAAATGCTCTCCGAATCTTGACCTTAGGCCTCACAACTGGGTCTCTATCAATAATTAAATGGTAATCTAAAAACCCATTTTAGTTGGGTCATCTTTCTGCGCCATTGTCCCTGCTTCTCTTCTTCCTCCATCTATTTTTTCCTCTTTCTGTAAGATCTAGTTAGAGATTCCATTAGCATGAGAAAGCAGGCTGGTAATTGTCTTCACCCTACTGAGTGATCCCTGGATGGAGGATTAGTCAGAGAGAAAGCCCTATTTCAACTCAGAGCACAGATGCTGCCCACAGCCACCCACTCCAGATTAGATTAGACTGCAGAGGGATGAAACCAACCGCTAACTTCAAGCAACATTAAACAGAAAGCGTGGACAGGAGGTTAAAACCAATAAACTTTTGTTCACCTTTCCCCACCAGCTGTGACCTCCTTGTTTTCTGTCTCTCTTCTTTTTTCAGAAATTTTCATTTTAATCTACTAATATGCTTTTCTGTTGAAAATAGGGATTGGGGGAAGGCAGCTTATAATTTTTTTCCTCTCTCTCTGATATACACAGTATTTAGAGCTGAATCTCCCTAAATCATCCCCCTGGGCCACCCTGTCCGTCGCTAATCTGCCCACCCACTCATAAGGAGGTGTCACATTTCTGGCACTCCTCCATGGGATAAGCATTTCAAACACCAGAGCTTCTCCTCTTGACCTTTTCACGGAGATGATCGATTTAGCCCATTGGATTTATTCCATAAACAGGCAACCATTACATCAAAAAGGCAAGGAATTTACCTCAGAGGCAGAACTTAAAATCCATATAAGCTTCATGAGGGTTCCAATTTTTATTGGCTTTTCAGTCCACTTCTTGCAGCACATTAATAAGCGCCAAGCCTTTTCAGAGGCTGTTTTGGTATCTGAATCACTGCAGTTCTCTACCTGTAATTATTGAAGCAAGTCACAAAGACTACAGAGTGAAATTCAACTGCTATCTGCACTCCATAAAACCCGTGATGCAGAAAAACTGTTTAGCTCACTCCCCTGCCAGAGCAGGATAAAGGGGAGCACAAAATGACTAAAAAGTTTAAAAAGGAAAGCGGTGCAAATATGGTGGCTTTGTTAAAAACAGCACATACACTGTGGAAAGTCTTCACTCTGTTTCCACCTGTCCAGGAAGCTCTGTGGGGTAAACCAAGGAGTACCGAGGCCAGTAAAAGGTCTGCTGCTCGTTTGCTGCGTGAGCCATTAAGTTACAACACTGCAAGCTTCCTGTTTTCATGCTTGAACACCTTCTACAAGCTTTCAGCAAGGACTAAGACTAAACAATCTCGAGTAAAACACCAGGGAAGAGAAACCTAAGAACACTAAGAGTATTTCAACAACAGAACGCTTTAAACCAAAACAAATCACACGTCACATCGAATCCCATTTGTGAAAGTTAAAACAGGAAATCTAAAACCAGTTTCATTTCACCAGAAAAAGGGAACACTCCCTCTGAGGAGCACAGCTAGACTACTCTTCTTTGTCATCACAGTGGCCAGTGAGCTCTGTTTCAGCTCTGAGGGACTCCTGCTCTATGGTAATCATATCCTATTTGAATAATGAGGCAATACCACCACTCCTGCCACCCATTCCCCCTGCATCCTTGACTGGACTCTTTGATAGACATTAATTCTAGCTCCATCTATAAAGCTCCTCTCATGCATTTTTAATAGAATCTATTACTTTAGGATTAAATTATAAAAGACTGTCCTCCTTAAATTTTTAATAGTTTGCATAATTGGTATCAGGGCCTGAATGCGAACCATAAAAACCCAGTTTGTACAGGACTGCGCTGCGGAACGAGCCACACAGCGTTGTTGCACAAAAAAATGACACACATGGCACAACACTATCGCAGACAAGCGCACATCGGCACACGCTTGTGCACGCACACGCGAGCAAAGCCATTATAGCTTCGGGTACATTGCCATGGAGAATAAGGTGGTGTGAGCTCAGCACTGTGAATGAAGGGGACAGTAAGGTCAGAGACCATGAGAGATGCCTTTGGCTGCTGAGCTCCTGCAGGAGCCTGAGGCAGGAGGAGTCACCTGATGGAAACAGGAGACACAAACCAGGTGTCCAAAGACACTTGCTGCCATTGATGTCAACCACAGCCACAACTCTCACTGGGGCAAACAGCAAAAACTACTTAGCAGGTTTACAGCCTCCCTTTGTCCCCACAGTCACTGATAACTGTGTTCAGTCAGCTTAAATGGAAATATATTTCCCTTCTCTGGTCCCGGTTCCAGGCAGATCAGCCATGAGTTAAATGTCATCTGCACACTCTCACTCTCTGCATCTCCAGCTCAGCTCTTTCCAATAACAGACAGAGCATACAGGAGAGCAAATGTGTCTGAGGCATCTCCTCTAAACTAGAGCCCCCTTAGAAATATACGCACGTCACCATCCCCCAAATTAGCACCGCAGGGACACCCCCCTCACCACCCCCGCCTGCTGGCGGCAGCTCTTTGGCATATCTGTACGGGGAAAATATTTCACACTGTATGAATTATTAAGTGCGGGGCCAGTGCTAAGCAGTGTGGAGATAGACCAGTTATTCACAGCTCTATTGGGACGGATGCGTCGGAAACCCGGGCCGCACGCCTATCAGATCGTTTGTCACAAGCGATAGACAATTTACAATGAGAGAGTTTTTCAATTTATTCATTCTGCTGTCACTGCAGTTTTCTACCTCCCCTCATTCCACTCAACAACCCCCTCCTCCTTTAACTGTGTTTCGTCTGGTGGGGGGCTCCACGCCTGAACCATCCGCCTGCCTCTCCGTCTGATACTGTTGCTCACTTTGCCTTTTCCCAGCCTGAGGAGAAAGGTGGAGGTGAAACACATGTGCAAAAGACATGAGGAGAGCGGATCCTGCTACTTTAATTATCCTGACTGAGGTAAAGGTATGTTGGGGAAATCCTGTGACAGCTGAGGGGTCAGGCCCCAGTGGTGAAGTTGTGGCTGACTGTGATAAAGGAAAAAGAAGCAGGAAACAAGACAGACCAGGGTGCTTGGCTGTGCCTCTTTAGGATTAAGCTTCTGGCAAGAGACTAACAAGGAGGACCACCCCATTAGATAGAAATGAAAAGAAGAACTGAATTAAACAGCAGCTGACTTATTTACACTATCAAAGGCAAGTTAAGGCACGGAAGATAGAAAAACAGCTTATAAAAGTCTAGACATGATGAAAATGTACAACTATTTGGATCAGTATTGTAATAAAAGAATGCATTTCCAAAGCCAAAATCATCCCAAACACCAGTTATTATTTTAGTTGATGGGAATTGTATTCAGGAGAAAGAAGGGGATCCTAGAGGGCAGGCTCCTGCTTATTTTCACTTAAGAAGAATTGCCAAATAACAACTCCCACGCAGACAGATAGAGGACCTCAGCACAAATGTCTGACAGATTGCAATTTCAACAAATAATTACTGAAGGTGAACCAGCAGTCAAAACAGCCACAGATTTGTTTTTTGTTCACAAATACTCGTTAAAGAACACGAACCACAGAACAGACCAGCCTCAACAGCCTTAGCAGCGCTTACACAAATTCACGAGAAAAACAAATTAAGCTGAATATACAAGAGAAATAGAAAATGACATCAGCAGCTTTGTTGGTCTAAATGCTCGGTGAGAGCAGTTTGACCTGTAAAGCAGCCCAGAGTGTTTCTCTATCTGTGACATCCTTTGAAAGCCTGACGCAGACGGGTTGCACTGAATAGGCCTTGATGTGAAAGGCAGAGATGTTAGATAAATGTCCTCACAGCCAAGGCCTCTGCCCTCGTCCTGATGATGCATTCTTATACTCAAATACCCACTCCCCCGTTACACACACACACACACACACACACACACA
>NC_060170.1:23141862-23297310 GCF_021292245.1 Micropterus dolomieu | reverse complement strand
CACACACACACACACACACACACACACACACACACACACACACCAAAATAACTTGATAATCTATCTCCTTTCTCAGAAAATGCTCTCCGAATCTTGACCTTAGGCCTCACAACTGGGTCTCTATCAATAATTAAATGGTAATCTAAAAACCCATTTTAGTTGGGTCATCTTTCTGCGCCATTGTCCCTGCTTCTCTTCTTCCTCCATCTATTTTTTCCTCTTTCTGTAAGATCTAGTTAGAGATTCCATTAGCATGAGAAAGCAGGCTGGTAATTGTCTTCACCCTACTGAGTGATCCCTGGATGGAGGATTAGTCAGAGAGAAAGCCCTATTTCAACTCAGAGCACAGATGCTGCCCACAGCCACCCACTCCAGATTAGATTAGACTGCAGAGGGATGAAACCAACCGCTAACTTCAAGCAACATTAAACAGAAAGCGTGGACAGGAGGTTAAAACCAATAAACTTTTGTTCACCTTTCCCCACCAGCTGTGACCTCCTTGTTTTCTGTCTCTCTTCTTTTTTCAGAAATTTTCATTTTAATCTACTAATATGCTTTTCTGTTGAAAATAGGGATTGGGGGAAGGCAGCTTATAATTTTTTTCCTCTCTCTCTGATATACACAGTATTTAGAGCTGAATCTCCCTAAATCATCCCCCTGGGCCACCCTGTCCGTCGCTAATCTGCCCACCCACTCATAAGGAGGTGTCACATTTCTGGCACTCCTCCATGGGATAAGCATTTCAAACACCAGAGCTTCTCCTCTTGACCTTTTCACGGAGATGATCGATTTAGCCCATTGGATTTATTCCATAAACAGGCAACCATTACATCAAAAAGGCAAGGAATTTACCTCAGAGGCAGAACTTAAAATCCATATAAGCTTCATGAGGGTTCCAATTTTTATTGGCTTTTCAGTCCACTTCTTGCAGCACATTAATAAGCGCCAAGCCTTTTCAGAGGCTGTTTTGGTATCTGAATCACTGCAGTTCTCTACCTGTAATTATTGAAGCAAGTCACAAAGACTACAGAGTGAAATTCAACTGCTATCTGCACTCCATAAAACCCGTGATGCAGAAAAACTGTTTAGCTCACTCCCCTGCCAGAGCAGGATAAAGGGGAGCACAAAATGACTAAAAAGTTTAAAAAGGAAAGCGGTGCAAATATGGTGGCTTTGTTAAAAACAGCACATACACTGTGGAAAGTCTTCACTCTGTTTCCACCTGTCCAGGAAGCTCTGTGGGGTAAACCAAGGAGTACCGAGGCCAGTAAAAGGTCTGCTGCTCGTTTGCTGCGTGAGCCATTAAGTTACAACACTGCAAGCTTCCTGTTTTCATGCTTGAACACCTTCTACAAGCTTTCAGCAAGGACTAAGACTAAACAATCTCGAGTAAAACACCAGGGAAGAGAAACCTAAGAACACTAAGAGTATTTCAACAACAGAACGCTTTAAACCAAAACAAATCACACGTCACATCGAATCCCATTTGTGAAAGTTAAAACAGGAAATCTAAAACCAGTTTCATTTCACCAGAAAAAGGGAACACTCCCTCTGAGGAGCACAGCTAGACTACTCTTCTTTGTCATCACAGTGGCCAGTGAGCTCTGTTTCAGCTCTGAGGGACTCCTGCTCTATGGTAATCATATCCTATTTGAATAATGAGGCAATACCACCACTCCTGCCACCCATTCCCCCTGCATCCTTGACTGGACTCTTTGATAGACATTAATTCTAGCTCCATCTATAAAGCTCCTCTCATGCATTTTTAATAGAATCTATTACTTTAGGATTAAATTATAAAAGACTGTCCTCCTTAAATTTTTAATAGTTTGCATAATTGGTATCAGGGCCTGAATGCGAACCATAAAAACCCAGTTTGTACAGGACTGCGCTGCGGAACGAGCCACACAGCGTTGTTGCACAAAAAAATGACACACATGGCACAACACTATCGCAGACAAGCGCACATCGGCACACGCTTGTGCACGCACACGCGAGCAAAGCCATTATAGCTTCGGGTACATTGCCATGGAGAATAAGGTGGTGTGAGCTCAGCACTGTGAATGAAGGGGACAGTAAGGTCAGAGACCATGAGAGATGCCTTTGGCTGCTGAGCTCCTGCAGGAGCCTGAGGCAGGAGGAGTCACCTGATGGAAACAGGAGACACAAACCAGGTGTCCAAAGACACTTGCTGCCATTGATGTCAACCACAGCCACAACTCTCACTGGGGCAAACAGCAAAAACTACTTAGCAGGTTTACAGCCTCCCTTTGTCCCCACAGTCACTGATAACTGTGTTCAGTCAGCTTAAATGGAAATATATTTCCCTTCTCTGGTCCCGGTTCCAGGCAGATCAGCCATGAGTTAAATGTCATCTGCACACTCTCACTCTCTGCATCTCCAGCTCAGCTCTTTCCAATAACAGACAGAGCATACAGGAGAGCAAATGTGTCTGAGGCATCTCCTCTAAACTAGAGCCCCCTTAGAAATATACGCACGTCACCATCCCCCAAATTAGCACCGCAGGGACACCCCCCTCACCACCCCCGCCTGCTGGCGGCAGCTCTTTGGCATATCTGTACGGGGAAAATATTTCACACTGTATGAATTATTAAGTGCGGGGCCAGTGCTAAGCAGTGTGGAGATAGACCAGTTATTCACAGCTCTATTGGGACGGATGCGTCGGAAACCCGGGCCGCACGCCTATCAGATCGTTTGTCACAAGCGATAGACAATTTACAATGAGAGAGTTTTTCAATTTATTCATTCTGCTGTCACTGCAGTTTTCTACCTCCCCTCATTCCACTCAACAACCCCCTCCTCCTTTAACTGTGTTTCGTCTGGTGGGGGGCTCCACGCCTGAACCATCCGCCTGCCTCTCCGTCTGATACTGTTGCTCACTTTGCCTTTTCCCAGCCTGAGGAGAAAGGTGGAGGTGAAACACATGTGCAAAAGACATGAGGAGAGCGGATCCTGCTACTTTAATTATCCTGACTGAGGTAAAGGTATGTTGGGGAAATCCTGTGACAGCTGAGGGGTCAGGCCCCAGTGGTGAAGTTGTGGCTGACTGTGATAAAGGAAAAAGAAGCAGGAAACAAGACAGACCAGGGTGCTTGGCTGTGCCTCTTTAGGATTAAGCTTCTGGCAAGAGACTAACAAGGAGGACCACCCCATTAGATAGAAATGAAAAGAAGAACTGAATTAAACAGCAGCTGACTTATTTACACTATCAAAGGCAAGTTAAGGCACGGAAGATAGAAAAACAGCTTATAAAAGTCTAGACATGATGAAAATGTACAACTATTTGGATCAGTATTGTAATAAAAGAATGCATTTCCAAAGCCAAAATCATCCCAAACACCAGTTATTATTTTAGTTGATGGGAATTGTATTCAGGAGAAAGAAGGGGATCCTAGAGGGCAGGCTCCTGCTTATTTTCACTTAAGAAGAATTGCCAAATAACAACTCCCACGCAGACAGATAGAGGACCTCAGCACAAATGTCTGACAGATTGCAATTTCAACAAATAATTACTGAAGGTGAACCAGCAGTCAAAACAGCCACAGATTTGTTTTTTGTTCACAAATACTCGTTAAAGAACACGAACCACAGAACAGACCAGCCTCAACAGCCTTAGCAGCGCTTACACAAATTCACGAGAAAAACAAATTAAGCTGAATATACAAGAGAAATAGAAAATGACATCAGCAGCTTTGTTGGTCTAAATGCTCGGTGAGAGCAGTTTGACCTGTAAAGCAGCCCAGAGTGTTTCTCTATCTGTGACATCCTTTGAAAGCCTGACGCAGACGGGTTGCACTGAATAGGCCTTGATGTGAAAGGCAGAGATGTTAGATAAATGTCCTCACAGCCAAGGCCTCTGCCCTCGTCCTGATGATGCATTCTTATACTCAAATACCCACTCCCCCGTTACACACACACACACACACACACACACACACACACACACACAGTGCCAACAATCCCACTGAGGGCAGCATTTGTTTGGGGACAAGTTGACCCTGTTGCCTAGGGGCCTGTGAACAGGCACAATGAAGGCCTCTCATCCTGCACACACCCAGCCGGCTGTGTTGGGCTGATGACGGGTGGAGAGGCGGGGTGTGAGGGGCATCACAACGGCCTGCTACTGCAGCTTTAAAACCCTTTTCAGGAAGCCCCCTGAGATAGCTCCTTTCACACCCTGCACAGACGGAGCAAAATCCCCGCTTGTAACCCAGAGTCACGCAGTCAACAGATGGAGCAGCTATTGAGTGAAGGATCGCGCCGGCAGAGGCGGCTCCTCATCCATCCCCGCTGGAAACAATGGGGCAGCAGGTCAAGAGTGCCGTCTCCAGGAGGAGGGGTCAGGGAGGAGGGGCATGCTTCGACATAGCCAAGCTATGGGAGTGCTTTGAAACTGGAGAAACTGAGAGAATCTTTTTTGGATGACAGGCGGAGGGGAGGAGGCTCGTGGCTTCGTGTGAGGTGCTCAGGATGGTTGCCGGGGATCAAGCTCAGGTGGAGGGGGCTTGTGTGTAAATCTGGGACAGCAGTGTTTGTGTTTAACCTGCAAACAAGAACAAAAAGACATACCTGCATGCACACATTTGCATGTTCAGAGGAAACAGACTCGCGGTTTAACGCACATTTCAAGGACCAACTGTTACAGGCAAGCACTCGTCTTTGTGTACGAAAAGGTGCACGTATAGCACAGACAACATCATTGTTGATTAAAAAGCTCTGCAGCAAGGCTATATACAGAGAGAGTAGAGGAAACCTTTACCACTGCAAAACACTTGCAGTGCCCTGAGGACATTTTTCCTTACAATACTGAAGTGGATACCCTTAAAACTGGTGTCAAATGTTACACAACCAGGCCACAATTCTTTCTAGTTATAAAAGCACATAAATAAAAAATAAATGCTTCACTTAACAGTTTCCTTATTGTTCAGGGAATTGCCAGATACAAATAATGGTGTTATATTGTTCTGAAGTCGCGATTAATGGATTGATTTGCTGTGTTTTCAAAGTGCAGGAGCAACTGTGACACAGAGGAGGAACAACTGTGAAAAGGTGCATGCTCAAACACTCACGCGTGTGTGCATGCAGGGGTGCGTGATCACATAGATGATCACAAAGCAGTCGTAATTCCCTGTTGGGGAAAGTATATCAATTTCCATTGACCAGCAGTCTTGCTATCATGTGGCTCTGACCTGGGAGTCAATTAGTCATCTAGGTTGCCCTGCCTCACTGGGTTTCCATGGCCAGAGAGAAAGACATGAGGAAGGTATACAATGATCCTATAACTTCAGTCTCTTTATATGGCATAAACATCCCAAGTACTCTGATGCAAAATACTGCCGCCACATGTTCCTCGTTCCTTATAGTAGAAAGGTTTGGTTTATGGGGCTATTTTGCATGACACTCATTACAAAGCAGAAGTTGTCAGGAGCATTGCAGCAATTCTCCATTAACAAGTACTTGACAAGAAAGTACAGAGGCTCAAAAAAGACTTCCTACCACTTGGGAAATGTTCACAAATCACACCTAATTAAACACAAAAGCCTGGTCCTTGAAATCAGAGTGCAGAAAGCCTATTCACGATAGAGACGAGATAGGTTTTTCTGGATTGTAGCAAACATATTTGTGGAAGGACACTGTTTTATTTTGTTCATGCTTGTGTCACCCTCAAACAATTTGTCAGCTAAGTACAGAGGGACAAAGGGTTGAGCTGCTATTCTTCCTTCCCTAGGTCACATCACAATACATCAATGGTTTGCCATTTCAGGATATGCCGCAGTTATGCAGTTTGAGCCCAGAATTGAAAAAAATACAGCCTATTCCGACCATGCTGAAAGGGATCAATAAGAGCATAGAAAAAGGAAAATGGCCATAAACACAGAGGCTTTTATTCTGAGTGCCATGATGCAGATGAAAGCACAGAATGCACCTGGAGAGCAAAGTTGAGAAAGGCAGAGGACAAGAGAGCCCACAGAGTTATCAGGTGGGCCCAGAGAGCCCAGGCTATATTCAGACCTCAGCACCATCTATCTACAGAGCACCTATTAGATTTCTAATATTGTTGGTTTTAAGGAGGGTCTGCTTTCCTGCCACAATGAGACGGATTCAGCCCCAGTCGCCCCCTTTTTCCTTTCAGTGTGGTCTCACGAGGTGCTCTCGGTTTTCTGCAAACAATACTGCTGGGCTGCCGCCCTTATTTAAAAGATTAATAGGATGCTGTCTTGGCAGAGTAGCAATCACTGAGGTTTCTGTGACAGCAGAAAAAGTGTGAAAACAAGGCAAAGAGGAGAGACCATTGTCACGGTTACCAACTGGCTGCCGCAACTCAATTGAGATAGCAGTGGCTTTCAAGCCCAGCTGTCAATCACAGCAGCAAGTATCAATGGGGCAAATTTGAATGATAAAACGATAAGTCATGAGCAGGCGATTTCCCTGTCATCAGGACAGGGGCGTTTTGAGTGTAACTCACTATGGGTGGAGAGATTTCACTGCAACCATATGGAATTTGGTTTTGCCTCGAGTTGCAGGCTTCGCCCCTCAATCATGACAGAATGTGTAATCACCAAATGTCTTCCTCTCAATCCCTGTTACAATTCGCAGCACAGTGCTGTCACTAGAGATGGGGGAACAAAATGGAAAGCTGACTAAAAGACAAGCTTTAAGTGACACTTAATTTGAGATACCCAGACATTCTCTCAGCTCCAGTAAACAGGATCCATCAAACTTCGCCCAGAGCCTGTATGAGTCTGCAGCTGTCTGTGGGGAGAGGCACAGTATGCCTGAGAGGGCCTCCTTTACCAAGAGGATTGATGAAAAAATCAAGTCCTTTAAAAGTTCCTAAAAACAACAAAAAGAGGCACGATGACACTTTTAAAGAGCATATTTTCATCTCATCCATGTCTACAGCAGCACTCCTTTAAAGACAAGCTCGCCAAGAGCATGACAGAAGCTAATGACGGCCTCAGAGAAGACGAGACAGAGAGGGTAAAAAAAAAAACACAAGTGAGCTGCTGAAGAAGTAAGAGAAAAACACAGAGCAGCTGCTTTCTCCCTTCTTCCCTTTGCTCATCCTAGGAGAGAGTCCCATGCGATCTCCCTGATCCTAGTTTGTGGCTGACAGAGGGGACCGCAGCTCTGTTCATCTCCCCACTCACATGGCTCTGTGCCCCCCCACAGTCACTCCGCTGCCAGGAGGAAAAGAGGGGAGGGGGAGCGGGGGGCTACATCAAGGAGAGACTCTCCCAGTGGGTTCTCGTCAGTTCCAGGCCATTGCACCTTGCTCGCTGGGAGTTTGTTTACACACACACACACACACACACACACACACACACACACACAGGCAGATGATTATTAATGAATACAATAATGTGGTGTGGATTTTTTTTTCCTGTACAGTCACAGGTTTTGTTTTTAAGAACTCTTGTGATAATATGATTTGCTTCAGTAACAGATCACTGTAAGATGGTGACAAAAAATAACAATTTGATGCCTCACAGAACTTATTTAAGTGGCACAGGAGCAGATAACGTTCACTCAAAACCCAGTGATACGGTTGATGTGGTCAGTGGTAATGTGCAGCCAAAAGGCCTGACACACTTTTATGGTCTTTGGGGACGAGCAGAGAACGGCAGGCTGCCCTTGCGCGTTCAGTCTCTACAGATGTTGCCTTAGAGAGCGGCTGACTGGCTGGCTGCGGTGACAGCTGGACAGCTGTTCCTATAGACGCAGCCACAGAAGCATGCCACGGAGATGGGGGTGGGGGATAGTGCTGTATGTTTAGTTTATCTGTATCAAGTTCCCAGGACGTGCATAGCTGTCAGTTTTAGCAATGGTGCATGGAACCAAGGAAAGATGGCACCGAACAGGAGAGAAAGCACAGATGGGTAACTATCAGACACGGCTGACATTATTTGAAGAAGCTCCAATACCTAACAAAAAAAAAAAAAGTAATTTGTCTAATGCAACACCAACTGTCTACACTGGCATAAGTCAAAACATTTAATTTGATCCACGAGGTCTGTTTGAGCAGCCATGACTGTTTTTATCATCATAAACAAGTAAAAGTTTAATATGGACTTCAGAGGGAATTTCAAATTAATTTTTTACTTCTTCATAAAAGATGGTAGAAAAAAATCTATTTTCAAAAGCAGAGAAGATAATTGGCTAAGCATTAAAACGAGTCTGGACTTTGTGCCAACATTAGTGGCTGCTGGTGATGAAAGGCAGTTTAAAATTGGGGTCATGTTCAGATATTATACCTTCATTCTGCCACTTAAAAACACAGTTTCTTAAAATTATAGAGACTATAGATTATGAGTGCAGATTATAGCCAGCCTCTAGATTACCATCCTGACTGAGGAGTTTGATTTGAAACAAGCAGCTGAAATGTTGAAAAACACTCAGCAGTATTAAATGTTGTCACCTGCTGAATAAACACACTGCAAATCATGAGTTAAACAGCTTGGATTGACGCCAGTCACTTCTGCCAAAACTCTCATTTTTCCTAAGCAGGCCCTGCTATTCATTATGCCACAAAAGGTCAGCAATTTGTTCAACTCAATAAAAATGTTAATAAAACTAAGAGCTTACAAGAAGAAGCACTCATAGCCTCTGGTCTGCCATCAAAAAAAAACGTGAATGTGCATGTGCTTGTGCCGCTGCATCTATTTGAATGCAACGCAGTCACTGCAGCATTACGTGGGTCAAAGGTTGAACAGCAGCAGCTATCCAGCTGGAAATATAGCTTTGGCCAAGTCATAATCCCGGTCAAACTCCAACTGCACAACACAAAGCAGATATAAACACATGCTGACAAAACACTCACACACACTCACACACACACACACACACATACACCAAAATCTCCAATTCTAGCTCGCACCCGCAACCCACTCTGCTAAATAAAGGAAAAGACCCATTAGGCAGATTTCAAAGGCTGGCAGTGGCCTTATAATTATATATAAAATCTTTTAGAGGAAAAAAGTGATTACTCTGGATGCAAGTCTGGAAGTGGGAGGGGGTAGGTTATTGCTAAGCAACCAGTCATTATCCTCCAGAGTGGAGCGAGGTGACCGGCCATCCGTCTAACTCTGGTGGCTTGCCTGACTCCTGTGCAAACCCTCCACCCTCCCTCCCTCCTTTTCCTCCGCCACTCTCTCTCTCTCCCTTTCCCTCTCTCTCTCTCCCTGCCGTCTCCCCGTCCGAATACAAACAGAGATAAAGAACGCTGCAATCGCTCTTGACACACAAATAGGTTAACACAATAAAGCCGGCTTTGCCTGGCTCACTCGAGGGAGGAAAGCAATTCCAGCAGCAGGCAGGAGGTAATAAAACAGGGCTTGGAGTGTGTGTGTGTGTGTGTGTGTGTGTGTGTGTTTGAGTGTGTTTGAGTGTGTGTCCATACATGTCCTCATGTCAATGTTCCTATGTTTTTGTATGTGAGTAGAGGCAGGCACACAGAAGCTCTTTGGCCTCAGGGCCTAATATCCCACAGATTTTCAACCCTTTCTTGACACAAATAATAACACAGGAGAAAATGACGGAAATTCCAGGGTACTCCTCCTTTTAGATTAAGGAAATTGTGGCTTTGTATTATCAATATAGCTGACCTGCCCCATACATATACATAACACATTAACGTTTCCCTATGGGCCACATGCCGACTCTCGTGTAAATGGTCTCCGGCTTGGTTAAAATTCAACAACTAAATTGAATGAGCTTTATCTGTGCAAGCCTCGGCTTACTCTCCCTGACGCGGCTGCCAGGCCTGGCAATAAATGATAAAAATCTCCAGAGTTTTATTAAATCGTGTTGCATTCACACTGAACTCAGGAAAATGGTGAGGTGGCTTCTGCAATTACAATCCAGACCAGACAACATTGTTTTCTCCAGTCAGTGGAAATTTCATTACCTTACAGGAACTGCCTTAGAAATTGGGTAATAGCCTCTTTTTGTCACAGACACAAACCATCTGTGGGAGGTGTGACACCCCATAAGTGTTATCCATTTGCAACAATATGCATCTAGCCGGTAACAGTCCGGATGCTGGTCAGCATAACGTGCACAATAATATGGAGGAACTGAATGGAGAAAATAGCGGTCAACAGCTAATTCCTGGATTGGCAGTGCTTTAATCAAACACATTGAACCTTAATACATCTATGCAACTGTACATACCTCTCCTCAGGCTATTATAGACAGATGACGTAGCTCTCAAATGTCCCCGTCTCTCGAATGTCAATAAATAGAGAGAGGGGAAGCATGTTTCGCTATGGAAAGAGAACTTTGAAGAAGCCCCAATTAAAGCTCCTAGAAATGTTTCACATGCTTAGGTCATACAAGATAGCCATTTGTAAGTGTCAGTCAATTACACTGCTATTTAACTGCTATTCCTTCGACCAGGAGCGATGTAAAGTAGTGACCATTGTCAACAGGGAATAAATTACCAAAGCATGAAGAGAAAACACCTTATCTGTCTGATGTGTTTCCTGCTTCTGCAGAAAGCTACAAAGCCTGAGGGAGAGCAGTCGACCAGAATGCAGCGAGATGGAGATTAGGATGATGTGCAGTTCCTTGTTCCATTAAAGTTTGATCTTCCTCAATAGCCGAGGAGAATCAGATATCTAACATTCAAGATTAAAGTACACCAGCAGAGAGGGAGAGATTAATCAGAGGCCTGCATGAGATAAAAACAGCATTGCTCCTGGCATGGAAAACAGTGGCAATAAAGAGTTCAGCTGATAATGTGAAACATGGCGAGGCACAATAGCAAACCAAACAGCATGTACGGGCCTCCAAAACAAATCAAAGCGTAGACTAGACAGCTATACAGTGGCTGAAGAAGTACAGCCGGGGTTGATCTGATCTTAACCAAGCCCTTCATTTTATTACTGGTTAAGGTTGAAGAGGGCACACTGAGGATTTTCCCATGTTGCTCACTGTCGCCAGGCTCTCATTCCCTCTCCTCCTCCTTTCCCTGAGATCAATGGCGCTGGGGTGATTTCACAGCAGCCTGCACTGTCACCCAGAACAAATCAATGTGACCATGAGGAAGGCAAGAGCGGCATTGTTTTTAAGGAGAGCAAATTCGCTGTTGGAGAGCTTGTCAGATTTGCTCTATTCTCTTTCTTCCCCCAAGAACACTTTGGAAGGAGCATGCCTCCCCTCACTTTTCTGGCTGGGTTATGGAGCAAACTATAACTCCACACTCTCTATACTAGCATACTCATTAACCACATATAAAACGCACAGTTCCTGTTGACTATAGCTCACATGCCCAAGAGCATTCTCAAACAAAAAAATGGACTAACCGCAGTAACCTCTCCAAATTAAAGGCTGTCCATTAACCTCGGGGGCCTGGTGAGACGTGACTTCCATTCAGAGTCACAGGGGTTGTTATGGGAAGAGAGGGAGGAGGCTGGAGGATCATCGCTGTCTGTCATGCGCTAAGTGGCTGCAGATAACCCCCAATGAAGAGCTGCCAACGTCTACCATCTCAGCAGATCGGATCACATGTGAAGAGCATGGCCAGGCACTACAGCCAAAACAATGTGAAATCATCGGTGGACCACACAGCGTCTCCCTTACATGCACCACTCATCAGAAGCACTGCAGGGGGTGCATGTATGCAAACACATGCCTGTAGTCTATTTTTGTGTAGCTACTCAGCATCAAACAGAACCAGGCTTGACTTGAAATGCATAAGCTCCTGTTTATGAAAACAAGATGCCTACACTGTATTTAAAGATGTAACAGTAACTGACACATCTAAGTCAGATTTTGTATTAATTTGTGTGATATGATTTTTATATTACACTGTATATGTGGATTTTCATGTGGACACCATCTAACTAAACAGGTATTTGTTCAATTAGATGTAAAATGCCATGATATATATTCCTCACTGGGACATGGTCAATAACATGGAGACAACTGGTTTACAGATGTATCATATATAGCGGATATGAAAACTGAGAACCGGACCCTTGCTGGTAGTGACCCTGAACTGTTTAAAAGAGTCTGTGTTTGATAATCTGACCCAGACATCGAGGAAACAGACTGGCAATAAAATGAGATCGGCTCGTCTGACTTTAGTCAGTACAACTAATAAGACTGAGGGTCAATCATACAGCAGTAAAAGACATAATGTGTAGTTCGATGTATTATAGGAGCTAACTATATAACAAGCATAAGAAACTTGTAGTGCTACCCGCAAACACTGACTGCAAATACTCAAACAGAACCATCCCTGCCATGTCAAGTCCCATCAATACCATCCTCTGCGCTGAAACTGAACGTCGCTTTCACATCATTTCACATTCATTCATTCTGACTGGCTGATTGTTTCTCCACAATCACTTTTGTGTAACGCTTTTGTTTTATGTTGCTTTTTTCATGCTCTGTCGCCACATCCTGAGCACTGATGTGCAAGACAAACCTTGCTGCCAGGACAATGGAGTTTATATTAAATCGCGTAATATTGTGAAGTACAAGAAAGGGCACGTCTCTTTTGTTTGCCTGAACATGAAAAGTGTTAAAACAAGGACTGTTATAGACTTTTCCTGGAATGAAACACTTTGATCAGGTATCTAATGAGCCGCTGTTGACACAGCTTTGAGAGAAAACATTCATGTTCCTTAAAGTGTCTGATGATATTTCCAAGTAAGAGGCTTCATGCTTTTGTAGGATATCAGCTAATCGGTTGTCTTTTCTTTTCTTTGTCAGGCGAACACAATGTTTTCATGATTACTTACATCTATAGTATATTTTATTTCTATAAATGGAGTTTGTGGACAGTCAATCTGTTGTCAATTGTGTGAATAAAAAGAAGCACTTGAATTAATAGTCCACACAAGAATGGACATGCTTAGCTTAGACACTTCAGGGGTGGGTAGATCTTAAGTAAAAACCACCCTCCCTCTCTCCCTCTCTCCCTCTCTCTCTCCCTCTCTCCCTCTCTCTCTCTCCCTCACCCTCTCTCTCACACATCTGTATCTACTATTTTAGTCATCTTAAGTGCCAAAATGAGTTTTGCTGCCTCTGGGTAGGTGTTGAGACAATCAAACCATGCAGGGATTAAAAAAGATTAATACACAGTGCAGGAAATTAAACTTCAGCGACTTTAACGATATTCATGAGTGGAGCTCACTTATTCACTTCAGGCAGGCACTTTAATAAGCAAAGAATACAGTAAGGAACCCAAAAGCTATCAATCACCCAAACTGATATGCAATTTGAGTTGCAAATTGATAAAATAAAATCTTACTTTACTTACTTTTATTATTTCAATGCCAAAACATGTTCTCCACCTTTCAATTGTTGCCAGCACAAATGAGTATAATAGATCAGATTTTACTATTTTCGCATAATAGACAAAAGTTTACAACCTACAAAGCAAAAAAAAATAATAATCAAGATTATTTGCAGACCTTTGCCTTTGTGAGACAGTTGAAGGTAGAGAGCAACAGGAAATATGGTGAAAAGCCAGAGGAAGATGAAATGTGAGTCAAGTCTTGCAGCAGGACACTTGAAGGTCCAATGTTACAGAGAAAAAAAAGATCTAACAGCAAGCCAGAAAATAAAGAGACAAAACAAGAAGCTACAAACTCCAAAAGGTAATTCAGTGACCTAGATTTTAATGCTTTTCTGCCATTTCGTTCTCCCCTGCCTTGTCCAACCATCAAGTTGAGTTAAGGCAAGCATTATGCTGGGAACACTATTTGTTTAGGTGAGGAGCAGCCGCAGAGCTAATATGAGCACAATTTGCTCAGCAGGTCACAGGCGCAGAGTGGAGGAAGTAAATGAGGCAGTTCTGCCCCCTCGGGTGCAGCCCCTGCCTCATACATCACTGGATGTTTTATTCAATACAGCCAGGAAGGCTCTATGGCAGGTGCCCTGACTGTGGGGGCGCCTGCCCTGCTGTAGGGGCCCATATTACATTCAGCGAGCTGCCTGTCTGGGCTGCTGGAGAGAGAATGACTGGAGCCAGTGAGGAAGATACATTTTGAGGATGCTTGTAGTCTAATGATAAAACACACTGTGTGCAGCTTTTTCACTGCACAGTCAGCATAATGCGCAGGCTCATTTATGTGCAGTGTGAGCGATGAAGCTAAATATTGCAAAGCAACCTCAGCAACCCATCAGGCTCAAAGTTCACGGGAGTCGAAGCAGCCTAAACTTTTATCAGCCAACACTTATATTCAAATAAAACGTGGATTTCAGTTAGAAAGATAATCAGACTTTTTCCATTTGCATTCAAGGCCTGGGCTGCAGAGGGCAAATTTGCTGAAGAATTCACAGGACAATGACAAATTGCCTCCAGACCTCAATGCAGCACAGAGCATCATCCATGTCGCCGAACACAAAGTGAAAAGTTTTACAGTGTTACGCACGCATCTCCATGAATTTTACGAGTTCCTGGATAAACGTCTGTCACAATATGTAGGCACATTATAAAAAGAGATTGTATATCATTTACACTCCCCGGTGAAAAAAATAACTCCTTGCAGCAGACACTATAGTCACCCTCCCCAAACACACTGACGCACGGGGGCGTACAGATGAAAAAATTGCACCTTTTGCTCTAAGCCGCAACTCCTATAGTGGCACATATTCCTGCCTGTGGTGCCTGCGGTGCAATACCCTCGACAATACACTTAATTGCTACCCATACTTGAAAAGACCAATATTACACATCAAAGCAGTTCCTAAAGCCATCCGGGAGCGGCTCTCTAACAAGTCGATTTTTACAACACTTCCTTTATTGTGGGTCAGGCATGGAAACAAAGGGTTTAAATCTGAGACATCGTTATGTGAGCAGCATCCTGGGAAAAGACAGCATTTACAAACATTCGTTGATTTCAGACCTCTTTTTACCATCCCAAAAGGATTCAGCGATGTTTTGACTGTAACTACGTTAATGGTGACAAAGAACGACCCACACCATTCTTAATCTGCCAGACTTGGAGAAAAAAGAATACTTACCATAAATTGCTCCGTAGTGCAGACTAGAACTGCAGATTGTAGCATTCACTGATCAATCTGCCTCATACTTCTGTGGTCCAAATTAGAAAGGATTCATTCTGTTCTCCAAAATCCAGCAGCCGCTTTGTTGATGTCAAATGTTGATTTGGCTCTAAGTTTATCCTCCTCTTACGATGGTGTGTAAATATACCGGTAACCCTGCGAATTAGATTCCACACTCTAGCCTCTAGCATGCAAAGTTAATAAGCTTTGCCTTTTTTTTCTCGACTCGGCTGCCAATATTTGTCGAGGGCAAAAGCGCAGGTCGGAAATTTCAGGAGCTTCCTCGGAAGGATTGCGCACCAAGTGCGCTTCGGGTTTTCAACGTTTAGCCTCCGGAACAAAGTATAAAGGTCGTGGTTGCTCTTCTTCTCGCTTGTAGATATCTCCAAATAACAGAACTGATAGCCTAATCGAGAGACTGGATGGTTGAACTGCTACGCAGTATTCCAAAATCCACCGCTGTTACGCATGGGTTTGAAGTGGTCCGCCCGCTCACTATAAACGACCATCGGTGAAATGTATTCTGCAAATGTTAGTAATATTATCTAGGCAATATTGTGTGATGGTACCCTGAAAGAAATCAAGGCTGGGCCAAAGCAGCTGCCTGAAATATCCTAAACTGATGCGATGTAAAATCCCGGTGATCAGGCTCTGCTCCGTCCGTCACTTTCTCTGTGGTGTCGGCAGCCTCTTTAAGATGTCTTGCCTCCCGATTCACGCTCAGATTTCCAGCTGAGGCGGTGGAGTAACCTCGATAGTAATGATCCGAGATGCTCTCTTTGGTGTATTAACCAAATAAGAAATGGTTACGTCTGATTATAGAGCTAGCTGCTTCAGGCAGCTCCGGGATGCGGTCCTGCCCCTGCGCCGAGCTGCCGAGACTGACAATAACCCGGAACGCTGCAGACTGTCAGGCTGCACAGACCGCCCACCGACCAATCACTGTACTGAGGGAATAGAAACATTCCCACGGGTTGGCCAATCATGGGTAATTGAGGACTGTTACCATAGAGATGCTCGGCGTCCAAGCGTCTGAAACCACGTTGTTTATTCGCAGAAAAAGAAAAAAAACGTCTGATATAAATTGCCGTGGCAGTGTACAGATTGAGATCTTTAATCACTCTTTTATCCGTATCAGCAGCATACTTAAGGGTTAAAGGCACCATTCCTTAATGTGTAGACCTGGGCTCAAACCTGCAGGCGTCTGCTCTGGAGACGTGCCCTTGAGCAAGACACCGAATCTACAGGGAGAAATAAAGTATTATTATGCAACAATAACATGTGATTAGCGTGCAAAAACAATCTACTGTTTATAAATTGGTGACTGTAAAATGCTATTTGACTTTAACTAACTCACTCCTACAGAACACATATTCCATACAGATGAGAAACCTTGCAATAATTAGTTAATATGTCAAGAGTGCAAAGGTTTGGCTGCTGTGTGATCAACTAGACTCAACTTCAGAGACACCGAGATTATTGTCCTTTATGAGCTCAGATTTGATCTATATGTAGGATGCATCACAAGCATTGCATTTCAACCCTTACATGAATGCATAGGGCCACGCTCACATACACAGTGTCTGTCTCTTAAATCCACTGACTACCTCAAAATGTTAAATTACCTCAATATATTTCAGCAAGACCATCTTTAGAAAAAATATGACATATATGTGACTGCCGACTTAACTTTGCTATAGTCCTTCACTGTCACCCCCAGCTTATATGAGTCACAGGAAACCTTGCAAAACACCTATTTTTGCAAAATGTCATTACAACAGTAGGGAAGCGGGGGGGTTACTGTGATAGAGGCCCTTAGTATTCTTCTTCTCTTTCTTGCTAACTGTGTCCTGTGCACACAGACCCCGGGACACACAAAGGCAGTACAAGCAATCACACATCATGGACTCTCATAATAAGCTGACGCTGGGAAGTGGGTGATGCAGCACTCAGCTTATGCCAGTGCTGATAAGAGCCTGAAAGTATTACCTCGGTCTGGCAGCCCGCTCCAAGAAATCCATCCTGAGCCAGGTCATCAATTCTGCCCTATCTGATTGCTCACCAATCCCTGGCAGCTCCATGTCGCTGTCCTGGCTTCTGCCTTTGAAATTCTCTCTATGACTTGCACTTTCATGCTAGTTCTTTCACAGAAAAATAGGTACATATCGCATGTACATATGGGGTCTTTTATATGGTCTTTTAGCTACATGACACAGTGAAACACTGAAAAGTGTGTCTGGAGATGTAAAAGTTTCAGAGCAATTGAGTGCCTGACTTTGTCAATCCCTTAAATGTATTTCTTGCAATCACATCTCCCCATCATTGCTGCAGTGGACCTACAGAGCATACATTAAAGCCCGTGGAGTTCAATCATATCACCTACGCTGCGTGGCTGCACAGTCAATCAAATAGATGAACAATTAATTGAAAAATATTCAACCAGGGGTGTGTTGTGCTCCACTGAGGCGGGCAGGCAGGCAAATAAGCCATTTGATTAGCTGATAAGCAGATGACTCAACAAACATTCGAGGCATGTTTACTGTGGTTTGATTAGAGAGAGCCCAATACGCAGAAGATTGGACACAAATACGTTGTGAAAACACTCAGCTGTTCCAATCCCCAAGGCAGCATGAGGGCACATAAAAACAATGAATTATTTATGGGGGAGAGTAGCGAAATATCACAGTGGAAAATTTTCTGTGGGCGATATTAAATGAAGTTTTCAAAATAATATGTCTCAGTCTGCATTTCCCAGAAATCATTCCCAGTGACAGGATCTAGAGCCTGGAGATTGGATATGAAATCACATTAGATATTTCCCTACCAAGAGACCTATGAAGGTTTCAGTACAACACCATGGAAAGGGTTATTCACATGCTAATTCCCCCCCCCCCCCCCCTTTCTTAGTAAATGATGAAAAGGATATTTGTTTTGTCACTGTTTTAGGTATTAGCTCTGGTTCAAATTGAAAGACCTCATTATCAAGAGAAGCCTTTAGCATGCCTCATCTGAAAGAGGGTTCACAATACCAATAAATGCAGGTTCAGCTTCAGTAAAAACCACTGCAGCTTCTGTTCGAATGGGGCATCTCATAAATAAAGCTGTTGTACGCCCCATCCAGAGCTAACATTAGTGTCTGTCTCTGCGCTGAAAGCCATATGCTGTTACAATTTGTTCCTGAAAGTGAACTCAGTTTAATTGAGCAAAGTTCAAGTCTCCACAAACAGCAAAGTAACAGAAAAAAAATCAATGGCAGCAGAGGCATGGAAAAAAGAGATAGCATTGATTTATCTGCCATTGATTCGCGAGGATCGCTGCATTGTGCCCTGCGGGTGAAATGCACGCTGTCTGCCAACTGATGGGGATGAATCTGAAAAGGTGTCAAGTGGTTAGAGGACACAGAGGTGGAGGATGAGATCGGGGACAGTCAGAGCTGGCATGGGAGGAAGAGTAGACTGGAGTGGGAGCAAGGGCATGAAGAATCAAACAGAAGGAGGCGGTAGACGAAAGGCTTGATAAGAGGGGATAATGTCGTGAGGATGACACCACTACTATGCGGGGTTGAGTCTCCATAGTGTTGCGTTAAATGTCTCTGACAAAAGTGAGAAGAGATCAACATGAAAGCAGAGAACTGAGTGAAAGAGTAAAAGGCCGGAAGCTATCATATAAACCAAGACACCAGTGAAAACCAAGACTTCTCTGTCCTGTTGACAGTATTATCTTAATGAATATAACACAGCTGACCCCTGTTTCAGAAGTTATCTGCACAATAGTAGGCCAACTTCACTTGACTCAGTGTGAAGTCAAAAGCTGTTGGCTACAATAATACTGTATGAGTAAGCATATATCAAATCCCACTTTTGCAAGTGCTTGACAAGACGAGCATCTTTTGCAATATCTTAAGTCTCAGCAATTGGCAAATCAGTGTCTCCCCAGAGGCTTTATACTGACAGCCAAATGTTGAGAAGAGGGGAAGCTAGGACAGAGATCAGAGGCCAGAGCAGCCACACAGACCCAGACGAAGAAGTGTTACTCCTGAACTTTGGTATTTTTACAACATCGCTCTGTCTCCTCTGTGGCTGCTGGCAATCTCACATCCACACTGAAAGGGAGAACTATGTGTTTGCTATTGTTGCCCATTGCTTGTTGAGCAACCTTTAGACAAATGTTTAGTTGATGTTTTAGAAAAACCAATAAGACACATGCTTTCTTATGGCTTTGCTATTGTGAATAAGGTGATATTTCGATTCACTTTTTCTAAGTTCGGTCTGTTTTTTGTTTTATTCTTCTGCATTTTTGTGTTAAAGGTAGTTGACTTGACAATAAGTCTGTCACTTGTTTGTGTTTAAAAAGGACAAGGTGTTCCCGAACAGTTTTGGTTGGAGAGTGATTCTCTGTGAAGTGCTTTGTAACCTTGTTTTTTATTCAAGGTGCAGTTTAAGTGAAGCTGATTTGTCTTGACACACAGATTGTCACATGTTTATGTCTTAGAAGGCTGTTTTCTTGAACAGTGTTTTGGTTCAACCCTCAAAAGCATCTGGTTTCCTGTGTGTGACCAGTCAGAGATGTCTTCGTGAGATACCACCCGGAGTCTCAACATACTCACAGGAAACCGTTTGCAGACAAGCCGAGATGAGGTTATGTGGTGTCCTTTACGTTTGGGATGAATGTGCTTATGGGTTTTGACTGTTATTGCTCTTCACGGTTCCTTTGTTTCATTTGAAAAACAGCCACGTCAAATTACTGCAATAGCATAAAGGTGTGAAAAGCAGAAACAGAACTGGAAACAAGAAATAGTAACTAATTTCCACATTTCTAATATGAAACGAAGGCCTACTTCAGACAAAACATGCAGAAGATCAGAGATGAAATGTTGTTTATTAAGTCTTTACAAGTCTCCATTAAAAAGAAGCATAAAAGTGTGACCTCTGTCAGGCACAGTGTGACCTCTGTCACACATGGGCCTGTAAAATCTCATGGCAGCTCTTCCCCCTCATAAAAACTGAAGACACACAGGAGGAGACGCCCAAACTATTTGAATTTGCAACATCTAGCTGTAGCTCTGTTCCAGTAATTGGAAAGCTTTGAAGCAGAAGTTCTTACATCTAGCTGTCGCTATCCTGTAAGAAAATAAAACACCCTTTTCTAGTGTTTGTCAGCACATTCATACTAGCTCCAGGTCCAAATAGCATTTTTTAAAAGACACACTTACCTCTATTCTTTCTATTTATTAAGTAAAGCAAATGTGCTACATATAACTAATGTTTCACACTAAGTTGAAGTGATTGAATTGTGATATCAGAATATGAAATATCACCATCCTACAAAACCTGCTGCACCAAATATTGACAACTTGACTATCAAGGATGTTGTCATGTGACCACACACAAACACACATGTTGTGTATTTACGCAGTTGCTTTTCTTCCCAACAGCAGCTGGTTAAGGCAGGTCTGCCAAGAACACAGCTATTCTCTGTGTTGTTTGAGAGCTTCATGTTGCATCTCCCCTCGCTCCATACAATGCAGAGTCAGCTCAGCACTGGTGTCTGTGACAGGTGAGGGGGCCACTGAATGTACTTTGTATTAGCTAAGGCCTACTTTAAAGAAATGCAAGCCCAAGAGAACAGCCAAAACACAAGCATTCAATTATAATCATTATGTGTGTAAGACGTATGCGATACATGAAAGAAAACCCACTTTAAATCACAGATTTCGACCCATACTCTCGCTTTACATTCACCCCCTCTGTGAAGAGAAGAAGGATTGTGATGATCTCTACACTAATTGGAGACCGTAATCTGAAAACTGTGACTGTGATTTCAGTAGTTCACTTCACTGTTTACTGTGTCCCAGCTTCATCTGAAAAAAAAAATATGTTAAAACTTCAATTTAAAATAGTTTGACAAAACAAATTTGACTCAAAGTCCACTCACTAGCCTTTTTCCAAAGTTTCCAGTCGTATTAAGTATCGAGTGCATGGAGTTTGCTTAGTTGTCATGTAGATAGATCAGCAGACATATGAGCTCTGTGGCTGTTATGATTTCCTCCATGGCACTTTTGAAAGTTGATTCTTGACCTTGAAAATAGTAGTCTGACAAAGCAATGCCAACCAATTAAGTCCAATTAATAGCTTTTACAAGTGCTTTTAACCATATTACATGCTCTTCATCGTCATTTTATAAAAATATTTACTCTGTTAAGTTCCACATGTGAAATGGGCAGCAGCTTTCTAAAGTTATAGTTCGACTTTAATCTTATGCCCTTTCCACTTTCTGCAAACAGTATACTATGAAGAGTAGGTGCTGTAGTACACTCTGTATAGTGTTAGTTTGTAGTATTAATGTAGTTTGTCTTGATTACTGAATTCCCATTTACAAAATTATTTAAAGAAATAGTTTGACATTTAGGAAAATACGCTTGTATTCTTTCTTGCCAAGAATTAGAAGAAGGTTGTTCAGTATGAAGCTGGAGCAGGGAGACAGTAAGCTTAGCATAAAACTAGAAACAGGGAAACAGATAGCCTGCCTCTGTCCAAAAGGTAAAAGCCACCTTTAATGCTCACTACTGAACACATTGTATCTGTGTTGTTTAATCCATACAAACATTTAAAGTGCAAAAATGAAATGACGTTTTTAAAGGAAATTTTGTCTCTAACTTTCACTGTACAGATACGCGAGTGGTATTGCTCTTCTCATCTAACTCTCAGCAAGAAAGAGTGTAAGCATATTTCACAAAATTTAGTTATACATACTGTAAAGTAGCAGAGTTCACCATCTCTTAAAAACAATGGCCTTTTCAGCAATCAGTGATTTCCATTATGTTTAAAACACATAAGAAAATTCTGAGGATTTTGTCATCCCCCTTGCCAGTTACTGTATTCTGAATTCCTTGTGTTGCATTTTGAATTGCTCGGGCTTGTTCATTTCAAGTTGTGAGGCAGCTGGTTGAACACTTTCCGTGTCTCTCCATCTCAGTCAGTCAGGCTTCAGTGGACAGAGGGACCATCATCCTCTGCTTTGCGCAGTGCTCAGCTCTGCCCAATTTTGCACCTCCGTTTGCAAGTGATAGAGCACTATCAGTTCTGACAGCTCCCCAGAGCCACTGGGATTTGAGTGCTCCCTCCTTTCACCCACCCTGCACCCCCAAAACACACACACATACAGAATCACACGCACACACAAACACAAACACACACACACACACACACTTATACCTCTTCTCTACTGTCTGTCTCTTAAAAGGACATGGGCTGGAAATGAAAGGTGGAACAAAAGCTGTCAAGTATAGAAAGAAACTGAGAAGTGAGGATATCTGTAGGGATGTTAAGGACAATGAGATACTTTGTCCCTAGTTTCATTATTGGCTCGTGTTTAATTTGAAGCAGACAGCTAATCACATTAGATACAACCCCTCCACAACACTCAAGCAGCGCTGTCTCCTGGAAGCAATCACCACGCTGAAACTGTCTCATTGGATTCTTGGTCCAATTACTTAAGTCCATACAAATCGTTCTCGATGTGACTGAATTGTGAAGCCGAAATGATTACAACGATATTTATGCTGTAAATTGAGAAGTTTAAACTACATCAGGCAAAAACACGATGATAATAATGACAATCATTACAATAATGGTAATGATGTTTGTTATTTTTAGCCGTCATGTGTGCATTTGCATTTTTTTGCAAGATTTATTTTGTCTTGACAGTTTCTCACTGGAAAAGTATCAATTATAGGAAAAATGGTACAAATACATTATTGTTTCTTATAGTGAGAAGAAATGACATGGTGTTCAAACAAATGACAACCCATCAAACACAATTTAGCTTAATTCAAAACACTCAGAGGTCTGGTTTGACCAGGAGCGTATGGTGGCTATTGTTATGCAATATCAGCAAACGGAAGATTGATATTTCTGTGTCACTGGCATTACTGAGTCAGTGGGTGACTTTCTGACTTTTCTCACAGGGTACCCGCGGGGTCTTAAAAGTATTTAAAAAGTCTTAAATTTCGATTTCTGAAAATAAACGTTAAAAAAAAATTAAAGGGGCATTATGGAGTTTCCAGCGGCCACTAGCGGTGCGGTTCTAAGATTGCAACCAGGTGTGTGCTCGTAAGCGTGCTCGCTTGCTTGAACTCATGAGCGAGCATAACCCGAAACACAACCGATTTCATACAGAAATCCTGCAATAAACGCAGAAACACCAGCATGCCAGCTGTGGCTTTTCACTCAGATATGTTCAGGCTCTGTTACTTCATGATTCCCGTCTCAGAGGCAGATCAACACCGGCGCCGTACCTTTTTTTCAGTGCAGCGAGCCGCATATCGGCACAATCCTCCCGAAAAAAGGCAGTGACAGCGGCTGTAGACAGACAGAGCTGGGACCTCAGGTAAACTCCCACTGCAACGTTACAGTAATAGTTTTATCAGCTGCAGGTTGAACTAATCCACGCTCGTTACATTTACTGCATTTAGCCGACGTGCTACATCGTTAGCTCGCCTGCTGCTTTTCAGTAACTATCTTTACTATCTGTGTATCTTTCACCGGATGCTCAGCAATGTCACCACAGCTACATGTATTGGATGATAATGAAACGGTTAGTGAGCTGGACTGGATATTATAATGCGATTGTGTCTCACATAACAGTTAGACCGCAATAAGTAACTTTACTGTAACTAGTATTAGTGGATGGCTCTTCCTTTCTCTGTGTTGTGACAGTTTTGTTTCAGTGTGTTATATTATGTGGGTCACGTTAGTTACAGCAACTGAGAGGTGGAGAAGCTGTTTACCTGGTAAAACGATAATAAACCTAAAATGAACGTTACGAAGCAAACAGCGGCAGGTCCGAGCTACTGTAGCGTTAGCTGGCTGATTCACTATAGGCTAACGTTAGTAAACAAATCGCTCCACATTTACTTTTTACCGTTACATCCTTTCTTACAGGCTAAATCAACAGTGGTATACAGGAAAGTAACATGGGTAGCGTTAGTTGTTAAAGTAATATGGAAAGCGATATAACTTTGCACCGGATAACATAAGCAACTGCTCGGCGTTAGCCGGCGAGCTAACAGATTTTCTCTTTGTTTCTCCAGTTTTACTAATGCTCACTTTGTTCTTACTCGACATCATCTGAACCTGTTTGGTCTGATGGATTTCAGCACAAAACTTTATTGTTGTTTTGTATCCTTACGTGGAGCCTGTGTTTTGCTGTGAGACGGTTGTTTTATGGTGTTAGTGGACTGCATGTCGTTAGCTGCCGTGTTGTCGCTGTAGAATGAGAGAGGCTCGGGAGCGCGCACAGGGCTGAATCCGACCCGGAGACCCCACATTAAATGCAGAATAGTGGCTGATGCAAGCAACAGAGAAAACAGGCGTGTGCTTCATTTACAAGTGAGTTTTGAGCCCATCACTTACATATAGCCCGTTTAAATGTATTAGATTTCATTTACAAAGTATTAAATTGTTACTTTTCATAGGATTAAATAAATGCCATAACGTCATAAATAAATACTTTTTGTGTGTTACTTTACAAATTACTGCATTTGGTGTGACTTGGATTTTAAACAGCAGTACAGGTCACCTCAGACAGACTGCGACGACAGCACTGCTGGGCTGTGAAACCCATTATTTTCAATGGCTTGCGCCGCAAGCTGCGTCGAGCAAAGCGCAAGCACAGCACTGCGCACTGCTTGGCGACCTTGAGCGCATGCCATAGTCAAAGTTCATAATAGTTTTGCGCTGAACCCCGCAGCCAGCACAGTGAAAATCGCTTCCTATCTGAAAGGGCTATTACAGTTTACAGTTACAGTTTAGCTTTACGCACTGGGCTGTGGAGTGCTTGCGGTGCACGAGTTCTGGCAAAAATTAGTCAGTTGTTAGGAAAGAAAACAAAACATCCCTGAAGTGCTACTAACAAGCTAACGTTAGCTCGTCGCCTCAGAATGGGCAAGTGTCTGAAGTTCAGGAGGCCAGATGACACGGACAAGTTGGGGGACGAGGCTGAGGGCAGTGGCGCTGAGATTAGCTCAACAAGCAATCGCCGTGCGAATCAATCCCACTATGGCGAGCACTAATGAAACAGCGGAGCTTCAGGTTCCTGGTCAGTTAACGTTACATCAGCAATGCAGAGACAGTTGTGTATAAGACGAAGACCCTGACTGTTTCTCACTCTGCATTCTTTTCTGTACTCGTGTTCTTGTGGACTTGTGAAACGTCATCAGTTGCAGCCAAAGTATCGGTCCAATTCAAAAGTCCGCATCTAGCCCAAGCGGGAACCTTCCGGTCTACAATATGAAGCGAATGCGGAAGTCCCTGAAACCTGCATTCTATTGAAAATCCAGCAGGGGGCGACTCCTCTGGTTGCAAAAAGAAGTCCGGCTCCATTAGAAATAATGGGAAAATGACTGAATAATTACCCCAGTAAACACTTTCCTGATGAGTTTATGGTCTCAGTCGCTATTTTAGAGTTATTTTAAAATAGACCAAAAAGCAGAGTATGTTTCAGGGTTATCTATGATTGACAAGTTGTTACCATGGCGACCTGTCAATCAGGCTACAGCCGACTCGTACCCTCGGCACTGTGTAAATTTAACCAGCACCATTGAAAAAGCTTATTAGGAGTCGGCTGTTCACTTTCTCTGGTGAGTACATTTTGTTTTAAGGCTGTTCGCTAGACAAAGTTATCAGCCCTGTTAAAATGACAGTTAACGTGAGTTACAGTTGCACCTAGCTAAGCAAGCTAGCTAGCTCCACACATGGCCGTTAGCTCCGCCGTATCGTCACTTCCAGGCACTTCCTGGTTGCAAAAACTCGACATGGCGGCGACCTATCGGCCAAACTCGAGGCTTCAAAACGGCAGTCCACAAACCAACGGGTGACATCACGATGACTACGTTCATTTCTTATATACAGTCCATGATCTAGCCAAGTACAGTCAAATACCCGAATGTGTACTTGCTCCGCCCGTTTTACCGAGCCTGCATCGGTGGTGACTTGTGTGGACTTCGGATAGCCAGATATCCCCGAATGCATTTTGCCGCCAAAAAGCGGAAATGTCGGACGGGAAAACGAGTGATGGCGAGATGAAGCTTTATGAAGCACTGAAGCTTTCCATCCAATTGGTTCACTCATGGGCCGAAGCTTCACGGTGCTTCATTTGCTCTACTGTGCCATCAAGTGGACAATAAATGTAAAACAGGCAGAGTGATTATAACGGCAACATGGCTTTGGTGTGTGAAGCTTTGAATTGAATAAATTAATGAATGATGTTCGTGATGCCAATACATGACTGATTAGCTTTTTAATAAGGTGTCTGTCTCTGAGAGGGTTATGATAACTTGGTTTGTGACTTTAGATAATAGAGACAACATTTTATTCATCTTTATTTAAAAATAACACTTCCACAGTGCTTCAGGCGGTTTCTTTTTTGGAGATGATTTTACCTGCTTTAGAAAATTATTATTAGGCATGAAACGGTATGAAAATTTCATTTCATGATTATAGTGACCAAAATTATCACGGTTATCAGTATTATCACGGTATTGTAAAAATGTGCCAAAAAATATAAAAATGTACTGATACACACACTGAAACTATTTCAACAAGTTTTATATTGAAAACTACAAATACAATTGCCATTTTGTTTGCATAAAAAATAAACATATGAAAATCATCTAAGCGTGGATTATCAAGATTTTATATTATATAGGTAATACAGTGACCCCATGTACAATTACATGAAAACAAATAAGTCTTTAGAAGACAGTGATGAGCCCAAAAACTGACATAAATACAGAGGAGTCCATAGCGTTTCTAGATATGCTGGTTGGTTGACAAACCAAAGCTAAAAGTTAACACACCCTGCGTTCGCTATAAGGTTATTTTCTTCAATCACGTTTCCCTCAGCGCTCTCATAAAAACTAAAATACGACCGGACTTCAGAGTGACTGAAAAATCTCCGCAGCGTTGTCTTCCAATGTGTTGTCTTCCACCGTGTTGTCATTGACCCAAACAAACCCACGTTGAATTCTGCGCATGCGTGCCTGCTTCTGGGAGACGCTGGACAGTGTTTGCCGTGAGATTATAATAGCGCGGTTAACCGGTTACCATGGTAATTAAAATAAAATGTGTACAGTAATAATAACCATTGGGAATTTTACCATGGTTTACTTTAAACCGGTAATCGTTTCATCCCTACATATTAGGCTATATTACATTACCTTATCAAGCCAAGGTGTAACTAATTATTAATTATATTAATATTTTATATTTTTTATTTCACACCTTAAGAGTTCTTAGTGCACAAATATTGTATTCATTTCATAGGTGTCATTTACACTGGGGACGCTGGGAACATGTCTCCATCACTTTTTTTTAAATTTGTTAAATATGTTCTGAAAAATGGCTTGCATCAAGAAATGTTAAAAAAAAGAAATGAAAAAGCTCTGAGAAAAGTTTATTTGCACAATAAGAAAGCATGCAATGTGATGTAAATAAAGAAGAAACAAATGTGCGTTGTCCAAAAAAGTTATTTAAGCTAAAAAACGAGCTTCTGATTACTGCATTATATTCTGTTTGAATTGTCACCTGAATTTTATGTTTCACTTTATATAAATAAAGACAATTCTACCATAAACTACCATTGGTGCAGAAAATGTCTCCAGAATGCAGGAAATTAAGTGTTTAATGCTCCAAATGTTCTAGGGGAGGACACACAGACCCCCATTTATATATTTCAGTATTGAGTATTTCATCAAAATAGTATTAAAATATCTTTTGTTCTCGTGAACCCAATATAGTGAATCGTGCATGTGAGCTAAGTGTATCGTCTGAATCTGAACCCCTATATCCCCACCACCTTGATTCATTTTATGTTATCAAAGTACAAACACACCCCAAAAAGCTATAGTGTATTAAATATGAATGTATTATAATAAAATGTTTTATAAAATTCAGGTAACTTCGTAAACAATAATTTTCTCAAGCTTAAAATTCAAACCGATTTTCCATTATACGGCAGTGAAGTTGGCAATAAATTTCATCCTAGGTAGTATTAAAAAGTTCATAAAAAGTCTTCAATTTAAGTTTGAGAATCCTGGGGTACCTTGTCTTAAGTGCTACTATTATAGTATGTTCTAGCATTTAAGATTACCTTTAAAGTTACCCCAGTGTAGTAAATTGTGGCCATAGTGGCTGCTGTAGTCTCACTTTAAACCGATGATAATTGATTTTTGGCAGTGAAAAAAAGCTGTACACACAACACTGACATGTTAATTTTGAACTTGATATGGAAAACTTTAACAAACAATTGCCTTTTTAAAACAGATACGACATTAGCATTAATTCAGAGTCATGTTTTTGGCCACCATTCACTTTCTTTTAGCTCTGTTTTTGGTCTCTACCAGCTCCTGAGGGAAATATATGGTTCTTTAGGAGCTAAATGCTCCACTGTGTTCACCAGCTAGTCGCTGACTGAGCCAATCTGCAGTTTGGTGCTGGGCAAGTAGTGTGCAGTGGGATTTTTTAAAAGCTTTTTTTCACCGAAAATGACACTATAAGAAGTGAGAGTGAGCCAAAACAAAATAGCTGTTGGCCAGATAATCAAAACAATGAGCTGAAAGATGCTTAAAAAAAAAAACCCATACAGCTGGCAGGAACTGCAGAGTCTGCAGATAATGTGGGTTCTGCACTACAAGCGACCCCTTTCACATACAAGTATAATCCATTGGTAATATAAACGTATTGTTTATAGTTTTAAAGAAAAACAATTCACAGTGAAATTGTATCAAGGGGATTTTTCACAGACACAAAAATAAGCAGACAAAGAAGACATGGTAGAAAGAAAAATGGGTTGGACATACAGTAACCATGTATGAGAGACCAGGTTAAAAGTCTGTGTTGGAAGCTGGTTAACAATCCCAGCAGGACATCTTAGCTGAAAGCACAAAGAATGAATGAGATCAGAGAAAAATCTAAAACTGAGGTGCTGGGGCCAGAGAGCCAGAGCAGGATAGAAACATGCAGTCACCTCACATGGGAAAAAAAGCCAGCTGAAATAAGCGGCATGTAATTAGCCGGAGTTAGAGGTTGCTTTGTAAAAATTAAATAGTCCATTTCCCATTTCACCATGACATAATTGACTTTGGGAGGGATTTGTATTTGTTCAACTAAAATGACTCTATACGAAACTGGATCCAAAGAAGTCCTCAGAAATCCAGGTGTTCATTTACATGTTCATTTGCTGCTTCATGCCTGCATGTCAGCCGCCGGTTAAAAAGGTATACAGACAGAGGTGAACGCTCAAGCTAGATGGCGGATGCTGAATGTGGATTATAATAACACCTTGACCTCTGTCTAGCACAGCACACTCCACAACACTTCAGTTCCTTCACAGATTTTAATTCTACACCCACCTGACTCATTTCTAGCTTTCCCCTGCTCCTGCTTCTAACCCTTGACTCTTGCTACCACTCCTAATCCCTTTTTTGTTTCAAGGAAGAATCTCAACTACATTGTTCAATATTCATATTTCCATCATCATAATTCCTCTTCACTCAACTCTGACCTCAAAAAAAGCCGCCTTTCTTTTGCTTGGTGAATTATTAACCCATCTTCTGCGAGACCTTGCCAATCTATTAATCTAACTTGCCATTTACTGTCTTTTCTCTCCAGCTCTGTTAAAGGTTGGCTGCCTCTCCTCTCACTCTATCTGTCAGTCAGTCTTTGTGTGCAAATCCCACGTCTTTCTCCCCCAGACTGAATTATTCAATTTAGATGCCATTTGTTTCACAGTTGGCAATAGGGACTGTGTGCACTCTCCTCTATATAAACTGTGGTTCTAATCGACAACTGCACGCACCCTCTCGCCCATTCAGCTGATACAATTCTCTCGCAATGCAACCCCATTTCTATTTCACATTCATTTTCTGTCCTTTTCTCTAAATTAGAAACATATACGTGTGAAGAGGGTTTTAGGAGCTGTTGTCTCCGGGGACAACTCTCTGTTTCACACATGGAAATCAATTTGTCGAGACGAGTGTTTCACTAAAAAGTGCCATTAGGATTTCGCTATTTCAGGACGGGGAAGGGGTTGAGGTGTCTGCACCGACGACCTTACTCCTTTTAAATGGGTTCCTCCGGAGGAACCACACCTTGCTGACTACAAAAAAAGTTTTCTGGATGATGTACAGAAAGATGTAAATTCACATATTTATAAAAAACTTCACTGCTTTTTTAATAGAATATTAAAACAACAAAATAAAGTAGATCAGAGGGAATATTGTATGTGAAGGCCTAGAAGATTTACAAATTATCATTATTAAACATAAACACAAACTCAGTAAAGTAAAACTTATTATTTTGTTTTCTTATCAGATATACATGTTAATAAATATATACAATCCCACATCAGCCATGCAAAAAAAAAATAGACTAAAGTAAATAGAAAAAATTACCGCCAATCAAGGGCACTTAAAGTCCATCACAGCTCTTTATAGTTCAAAACAGGAATTCAAAAGAGAAAATTGGCCATGTAGGAACACCCAGTCTTCACCTGATCATTATGCATACAATTCAACAATCATCTACAACAATCATTCCTACATTTAGACATAGCCGTTTTTAATTTCTTTTGAAGACGAACAGTTTTGCATCGTATGGAATAATAACCCAATTGTAAAGAAATTTAAACTTTCATGTCACAGATTTTGCAGAAATAATCTCCCAAATTCTCCGGTTTATGCCTTATAAAGAAAAATGTGTCGACACTTCTGTTCAAATTTAGATGCCTGTGCTGATGCCTGAGAGCTAAAATGGTCAACAGTTGACCTAATGCACCAGTAATACTTCAAAGATTCTCTCCTCCAAAGCTATATTTAAAATGTGAATCGCTGATAGTGGCTCTTTCTGGTGCCAGTAAAGCACTCTACTACCTTAGCTCTGACAAACATGTATCCCTCTAATCTAATCTCTGATGCCATGGTTCCCAACTGCTCTCGTAACACCTCTGCTCCAACTGCAAATGGAGGCAATGCGTTGCCCGGGCAACAAACTTCTCTCCTGGCTTCTGTCATGCAAATCCCTCTGAAGAAAGGGCAAAAAGTTAAGGAAGCCGATCCAGCCACTTTGCAGAGTGGTATGACAGAGACAGGATTTAGTGAAGGTGGAGAGGCTCGTCTCTCAATAGAGCTGTAGGGTTGTCTCACTCTCATTTTCATTCTCTCGTCTACAATGTTCCCGTGTCCTGGAAAAGGTGGTCAATATGGCGTGGAAATATTACAGTCCAAATCGCTTATTGGCTCACACAGAGACATGAATCCAAAAGCTACTTTTGTCAGGTACATTCTAAATTTTCCAAAAGCAAAATGCATTGTTCTTTCTTTTCTTTTTCTTTTAAATTACAGGAGGTAATAACATTCAAAGCCAAAATAGTACAGAGAGGAAAAGGGAATGACTAGTCTGTCAAATTAAATCTACGAGAGCCTCTGTGTACCCAGAGACCCTCACAGGGGCATTTTCTCCTCGGTGGCCTTAGAGCACCCTTCCTCCTAATGGAAGGGAAGCAGAACAGATGGGACACAAATTGCACTTTCATACACCTCAAGGTTCAAGGCAATTTCCCCTCTGCGCCTGTGAAGTTCTCGGATTGCCTCTCCATCCTTTGAGCCTTTCACTCTTCAAAGGGGTTTGGGTTTGTTCAGTGTCCTGACTCATATACACACACACACTAAAACATAGTCTAACGCCAGCATGTACGGGCGTGCACACACACACACACACACACACACACACACACACACACAGTATTCTAAAATCAGTTTTCTCATTGGTCACCCTATATGTTTTGATCATCATATAATCATTTTAATGATGACACCGATACCATCAAAGACATTTCCTAAATAAATAGAAAAATTGCTGATGGTATAAAAGAATCCCTTGTTTGAGTGCACTCTGACATCTTCCATAATGTAGCTCTTTACATATGGCAGGGATTTGTAATGGCTCCACTATTGTAGGGCATATTACATTATTGTCATGTTAGGTCTCTGTTTCCCAATCTCACTAACCGTGAGAGCAAAAAAGAATTTATTTATCTCATCCCGAGTAGATTTCCTCTTTCATTTGATGTTGGGTGTACAGAGTGCCGTTGAATGGCCCAGGTGCTAGCAGAGCTGCTGAGGAGGTAATAAAAGACTTCCAGCAGTATTGTTTACTGCTCCATTAACAAACAAACATTAGGGCCCATTTGACTAAATACTGCTGACAGAGAATATGGTGATCAATCACCATGGCAACCATCCCCATTAATTAATATTGTGCTAGGAGATTTAGGAATGCTTGGATGATGAAGATGGAGTGTGCACAGATTTTTTTTTGTCGCGGGGGCGGGGGGGGATTTCGTGGGCGGAGTTTCCACTGCACCATCTTTCATTTCTGGCCTTTGTCCGACGCCGGCAGACGTAGCCTTGCTCTGCATACCAACCAAGGGGTTAACTGTGTCCCCAAAGCAATTACAGCCAATTGTAGAGCTAGTTAGCAATTAGTGGATTAAATGTAATGAGTCTGCCGTTGCCATGGCGACGGACTTTTTCAATGATACTTGTCAAATTGAAGAGCCCTTTAAAAATAAAAAAAAAAGCAGTGGTTTTAACAGATGGAGGAAGATAAGTCCGGTCCATTTAGTGCGATCAGCACTTTAGTTTGTTATTGAATGTAATTAGTTGTTTTCATGTGAACCTTGAAAAAAAGCAACAAAAAAACAAACATTGTAATTAACCTACAGAATCAATGTAACCAGTAAAGAAGGCACCTCATCTGTGGATAAGAGCACCTCATGTGGGCGGTTTGAAAGCAACCACAGACTCATTTTCAAGGTCCACTACAGTTTTATTGTCTTTTATTGAGCTTCTTTGTAACATTTTTTCAATCAGGCACATTTTAATGTACATACGCTAAGACTAAAACAGAGGCAGGTTTGTTTTTTGAACAAGTTGTATGCGCTAAGCTTGTATGTTGTTCACTCAGCTGTCAACCACAGTTATTAGACTGTTCAGTCATATGCATATTGCACATATACAGTACCATCTGTGCTTTTGTCCCTTCAGGTCCAGAGCTGACATATTACAGTGAGAAGACTCTTATTGAGTAGTATAATGGATTCCAAACTACAGCATTTCATATCCCGTGTAATTTGATCGCTATTTAGTGTGGATATCTGATGCCCATTCCTCTCCCTTTATGAAACCGTCTGTGCAAACGGGGCCAGAATCCAAAAATGATTTATGACAGATTCATGAAGAGAGGCCAAGGGGAGAGAAACAGATTAGGTAGAAATCTGGAGAGATAAAGATGAGACGTCTGTCTGCTGCTGAGGGCAGCGAGACAAGCCCTGTCTGTATCAAGCTCAGGGAAATGTGCTCAGGGCCCTGACAGACAGCATCGAACCATCTCAGAGCTGACACAGACATCATCTTTCTTTTCTTTTCCTAGGGCAAGGGGAGAACTGTGACATTGCCAATTACAGAGTACTTAGGTGGCCATCTTGTACATTATTTAGTTGTTTCGAATGTATACAATCCTGATGAAGACTCTTGGAGACGTTTCTTCTCAATATTCTCATCATGTCTTCAAACAGTTAATGACACAAGAGAACGGTATATTATGCCCAGAAGTGTTTGCAGAGAGGTCTGATCCTGTCAGCCAAACACACGAGGAGTGGACAACATGATTTATCCCGTGTGCTCCGTGGCTCTAGTCAGCTGTTAACGTTGTGGCAGCGACTGGAATCAACAGCAGCAACTCAGAATGTTCAGATAGCATACAGATATCACTGTTACAGCCACTGATTGGCATTCAAAAACCTTTATCATTCAGGGGTTGTCATATAACCATCACAGCACGGTGTTGAACAGACTTCGACATTCGATCACACTGAAAGTGAAAGTGTTTTCTCACCGTGTAAACCGGCCTTTGTGCTGACAAATCAACAGCAAAACTGGGCTGATTCAGCCCATTTCTCCAGTTTTCAACTCCCAACTCCTTTTCATTTCTCCCCTCCTCTCAGGTGTGATGACTGTCAGCCATAATGCCGGTCAGCGTGAGCCTGGCTGCAGTTGAGCAGAGTGCTGGAAGGCCTGTGCGATTACCCCTGCCCCCCTGCTGCGAGCACTGCAGCAGTGGAGGGACTGAGAGGGAGAGTGGTGAGCTTTTAATACCATGCACAATAGGGCACCTCAACCCCAGACAGGCACCATATTTACACTGAGCTAAGGCTCTCCCTGAGCCTTATGACAGAGCAGGCGGAATGATCACCCCTCGCCTTGCAGCCAGAGATCCATAATTCATGAGAAGAGGTGGATGGGGTGCAAACAGGGCATGCTTACAGAGGGGGGGGGGGTGGATTCGGGGGGCCCCTGAGGAGTGTGTCCTGAGCCCTGTGCGTCTAAGTAATTAAATGGGATTAGGTATGCGCTGAACCCATTTTCAGAGAGATTGGCTGGCAATGCCATTATTATTGGAAAGGATCAGAGGGGCTTATAGGCATTGGGGAGAAAGGTAACTGAAGACAGAGGTTTGAGGAGATTTATTAAAAGAAAAAAAACTACTCTCAAATGTGGGTGGCAGGTTGGAGACTATCATCTTTTACGTCCCTTTTCCCACTTAAAGGGACAAAGAGGGGAGGGAGACTTGCTCCTTTGGTTGAACTTCCTGTGTAGGTGTGGAGGGAGACACCAGGGCTAACTATGTCCACAGACTTTGCACCTCTGCTCTGCCTAAAACATCCGTTTCTAATTTGTGTGACAATGCCAGTGCGGATGGCACCTGATTTGCAAGAGGGTGCCCGGAGCAAAACCCATTTGAATAAGCACACATCCGAGTTATCAGGGATCAGGAGAAAGAGCTCTGAGGCAGACAGGGCCCTACCTCTTTCCTCAGTAGCTCAACACCTCGACACACTCAGCTAACAATGTGTCTCTGTGTGCACCTGGACAGTAATCCTAACAATGCAGTTTACAAAAAGGTCCATACACAATCATGTATTGTAAGCCAAACATCTCATTCCTAATCTGAATGGATGGTAAATCCCAGCTAGTGTGCCCTACTGAGGGATGATTTCCTCTTGCCAGAAGAGCTGAAGCAACTTCTTGTTTGTGCCTCTTTTTCCCTTACAGAGAGAACCTTTTGGCGACAGCAACCCTGAGAGAGATGCAGAAAGCACGTCCCCTGGGGAGAAAAGCTGCCTCAGGCTTCAGAAAGCCTATTTACAACAAGCTGTGCTTGTTACTTTCATCAAAATAGAGCACTGAGCTTTTCTCTTGCCTTGTTTTTTTGTGCTTTTGGCAGGAGGTTGTTATTGTAAAGCACTGACTCCATTGTGCTCAGCGGTGCGGTGAAAGTCTAGCTGTCCACGGCCACAGAGAAGACAAGAGAGGACAGACGGTTGGACGTAAGACGCACCTTTTTTCCCTGAGACTCCGGCCTGTTTTATAGACTTTGAAGGAGTGTCTTTGGGAGGAGTAGAGAAACTTGCTATATCACCAAATTTTGCCAACCTTTGATCCTCAACTGTCCTCCATCAAGTTCAATTAGATGATTGTTGGTCTCTGGCGGGCACATTTGTCATAATCTATCGAGTATGGCGCATTCCAGATGTTGAAGGAGAGGACAGAAAATCAATAAACTGGATTGGGCTGCCAGGCCCTGAGGGAGGTCTCCTTACCCCGGCTTGCGTAGCTCAGGCTCAACTCTCCTACATCAAGTCTCTCTTTTTTCTGCTGTTTGGGCCATCAAATTGAATTTCATCAAAAGACCTCAACAAAAAAGGGAAGATATATAGCATGAGGCTTTTGTATTCCACAGACTTTCCATTTGCCCTCCAGACAAATATGCAATCACGTATAGTTAATGTTCAGGAAGGGCTGCTGTTTGCTTTTGATTTTATAAAAAGCAAACACCATCTGAGTTATCACTCCAGTAGTCTTTAGTCACCAGTAGAGGATAGACCCTCACTTTTGTTTATCGTCAAACACAGATACACATTGTGTGGTATGGGTAAAATTCTGAAATGTTTCTCATGTGCGATTTGAGACAAAAATGTTGATCTGACAGATCTTTTGATTCTGCACGTTTCTTGTTTGCTCTTATCAACCCTGAGCAGAGGGAACAGAAAGTAACTCTGAGAGGAATCAAGGTCAGTGACTCCTTGACAACCGTTCCATCTGCGGGGTATTATCATTTCATTACCTGCCAACGTCAATAGCCACTGCTGTTTTCTTTTTGACTCCATTTCCATAGAAACTAGTGATTCATTGTTTGTAAGGGGCCAATCATTTTTGGACAATTGCCTCTTAATGGTGCAATATCAGTGTTCAGCTGTCTGAAAACTGTCAATGTATGTGTGAGGAGGACAAAGCTAAAGGCGATTGTACATGAGAGGTAATAATCATTGAAACAGTACGCCATTCTCCCACAAGGTGGAGATTTTCATATACATGAGTGACTGCTGATCTGGTTATTGTCACTGTCACCGTCAACCCCTGTGTTCGCTTCAACTCTTACATTTCTCCACTTTTTCTCTCTTTTAACTCAAGTATGTAGAACAAAAGAGAAAAGAAATATCACCCAAAGGAGGTGGTCCACCTACAAAATCTATAAAGTCCTCCATCAAAATCAGCTCCCTCGCTTTATGAGGACATTAATCTGCCGCTGCAGTGCTCTGCTCTTCAAAGCACCTTGACAGCGTGATTGTCCTTTTTTTCTTGTGGCTGCCGTTTCTTGTGTGCTTTGTTATACAAAATCTCAAAAGTTTATCAAACGGAGGGGAGGCTGTAAGAAAGAGACAGAGCCTCAGAGAGAAATAAAGGATGGAGATGAAGAGAGGACAGAGATAGATAGAGAGGAAGAGAAGAGGGAGGAAAGAGCGGCACTTCTGAGTAACAACCCTGCCAAAATAAATCCTCTACGGGAAAAACAAAACATCCTGTGAAATAAAACTCTGGCATCCCCTTCCAAAAATGCTGCAACCTTCATCTATTACTCTCAAGTGTCAGATAAATGTCTGGAAGAGATGGAGAAGTTGTCCTTGCAGTTGTGCTTTCTCTGCCTAAACTCTGCATGTGCCCTCTCCACCACCAACACGCTACACACACCGCGTACACGCACACACCTGCATACTGTAGCTGGGTCAGTCGAGTGAGAGCATCTAGGTTAGACTGTATACCCGCTTAAGTGACTGCCTGTAGGTGGGGAATGAGTGATATCTGTCAAACTAGAGTGCACAAATAGGAGACAAAGTTAAAGATCCATCATTCCTGCCAGACAGTATTGTCTTCACATTGATCATGACAAATGCAGCTCACGAAAACTCCCCATCCGCTATTACAATCACATTCATCTCTGGCGGTGCTCAGTGGCCCCAGTAAAGCCTGCCACGGAGATTATTTACGACACACAAGGAAAGTTCTGGTCTGTTCTTTAACAGCCCTGCCGGAGTGGAGAGCATTAACGGGAACATGAGTGCAGCTGGGCCAATGCTCTGTTTAGTAAATAAATTAGGTGGGTAAATGAGGGCGGCAAGCGACAAGAGTGGGACCCCACTCCTGTTAATTACTACCTTGGCTGCAGCTCTGAGACTCCTGAGCTAACAGGTAAGGTCTAGGATGCTGAAGTTTGCAGGTGGAATCGCCAAATCAGGCCCCTCTGGCTGCTTGAAAGAGTGCTGGGGGTCTTCAGAAAGGATATCAGACAAAAATGATGCTGTCGACGAAGAGAAGGCAAATAAAATGCGTGCAGAATTATCTTCACTAAGGAGGCTCCGCTACAGTCGTTTCATTTAACAGCCTGTCCTTTTTTTTAAGATTCACTTCGTAATCACAGATGAGAGATGTGCACATCAAACAAGACGAGCGACTTTGGTCTACACAGCTGCCTTATAAAAAGCAAACAAGCTATAAATAAAAGAGAATTTTATAGAGAGCCGTCTGTCGGGCATGAGGGGTTGAAATGGGAAGAGAGAAGTAGAAAGGAAAGGAAAGGGGGATCTACGAGACATCAGAGACCGCAGTGCATGACATTACCTATTATGAGTACAATGTGATGCTATTTAAATGTGATGGAGGAACAGGTTGGCTCAGGGTGGGGCTGGTGTCACAGCTCGTAATGAGATCCTTTGATGTGGCAGATAAGGGGGAACTGAATAAGGGAGAGGGCCCTTTGGGGAGGAGAGGTGAGAGGACACCCGACCACAACCACAGCAAAGGAGAGGAAAAGGGGGAAAAAAGGAGAAAAGTGTGGGTGGAGGCAGGAAGCAGTTTCACAGTTTCCAGACAGGACATAAAGCGTTCTACTTTTAGAGACAATTGACTGCTCACTAAGCCCCACCTCCATTAGTTATTGTTGCTACACCTGTCAAGCTTTCTGTTCTCGCTACGGATTGGCGATACCAAACTTTTTCATTCAATATGATGATATGATACTTTTTGTTACAATTTTTATGATAGAGATACTCATAATTTCCTAAATGTGTATGTGATTGTTCAAAATAGTGGTCATTTTTAGAAAAAAGAGGATCATTAGACATCTGCCATAATAACAAAAGCAAACATATTTTTGTGAGTACAGTTATATGAAAATGTTTGTGCTAAGTGTAAAACAGTACAGTAATTTACATAAATAATAAAATAAATAATTATAAATCTGAGTAAAATAAATTAAAATATCCACAGCATAAAATATATGCACATTTGTACTTTCTTAAAGATTTCTTCATCGTCTTAAACAGGCCATGAATTTTCCAGAGCAACTTACCCTAGTATGTGGCACTTTCTTGTCACAAATAGTGCATCTTGTTGTGTTTTTATCTAGAGGTGAAAAGTAGTGAAACCACGCTATGTTTCATTACTGCCATTCTCCCATTCTCAAGTTTGATGCGGAAGTGTGTCATATAAACCATATGACACACTTCCGCATCAAACTTGTCAATGCTTCAACTGTTTGTATGTGATTCATTTGTTTTGGTTTGATACTATGTTTGTTGACAGTTTGAAATAAAGAACAGAAAAAAAAAAGAACAGTCTGTGTGTACAAGTTCTCATGTCACATGTTCCCGCATTCATGTGAAACCAGTGTCAGGGCTGTTTATTGGCACGAACATACAAAAGTACTGAAAATAACTGGAAGTGACCAGCCACATTTTGTATTTATATTATTATCGGGTTTTTTTAGTTTTTTAGAATTGATACCAAATGAGTAGCATGTGAGTATCTACCTTTGCCCATCCCTAGTTCTCGTACATAGGCAGAGCTTCATCACGCGGCCCACCTGCTACCAGGTTTAGGTGACCCCGAAGTCTCCAAAAGTTCCATCTGCGCCGTGGCTGCAGAAGCTGATCGCGGCCATTCTAGTCAGCGCTTGTGCTCACACCTGCAGCGCTTGTGCTCACACCTGCAGCAGAGCGTCACAGAAGCGTCACAGAATTGTCTCTCCGCTCCGTAGAGAATACGCAGCCAGTGTATTTTTCCGCGTCAAGTAACACAGCAGATGATCAAGGCAGGAAGTCAGACACAGAGATGACGTGGAGAATCTGGTCGATTTTCAAAATAAAATACCCTGTACACACTCCCGATCGTATAGTAACAATATACACAGTTAAAACAGACAAAATAACAAACAATTTAACTATGTAGCCTACTTACCATGGTAGAAGCACAAGAATCCAGGACAACTGAACAAATCAACAAAATCTGAACAAGTCAGCAAAATCAGGCAGGCAAAACGCTCTTATTCTGAAATGCTCCATGCGGGATAGGAAGTCCTGCAAAGAACGGAACAAAACCGGTTCACAGAGAGCTGTGATCGGTAGTAGAACCACAAGAAAATATAAATGAACAACAAGTCGACAACGTGCGGCAGGCTAAACACTCTGCTGCTGAAACACTTCTGAAACGTTTTCAGTGGGCAGAGAACTGAACAAAACCGCGGCGCAAACACTGCGTGTGAGTCCGGGGTGATACATAGAAGCCTACCTCAGAATTCCCATGATTTGTTGAAATTTGCTTATAAGTTTGCCATTTGTTTGAAATACAAATGGTACTTTATGATTTATGTTTTTTAAATGTGTCTGATTAGAATATAGTGTTTTTTGTTGGTAAATTTCATTCTTGTGGTGGTTTCCCATTGAAAACAGGAATCAGGAATTGAAGTCACTGTTTCATTTGATAAGGATAGCTGGATTTTTTATATGATATTATTGGAAGGAAATTACATGCAGCTCCTCCTGCCAGGCTGTGTCTTCTATCAACTGACATTTGCTTCGCAGCCCACACAGGGGGCCCACCAACCAGCCGGGGCACTGGGCCATTCGCCCCAATACACCCACACTACCTCTGCTGTTGGCCTACAGTTTACTACGATAACACTGGCAAATTTACCGCTAGTTGAAAAAAGCAGGCTTCTCATTTGTAGCTAATTTTGCTATGATTTTGTTGGCTGAAATGAAATGACTGTCCCTGACTTTTATCAGCTATATAACAGTAGCTCCGTGAGTTTGTTGAAAATGCCTTCTCCACAGTTTCTTGCAGATTTCCAGCACACTTGTTTTAAAGTGAGAACCCTGTTAAATACGAACGGCTACATACATCATATTTCGGTAAAACATTGACACTTTGCACCAGGCAAAAAAAAGTCTGCATCTTCACCAGTAAATGAAGAAGAAATGAAAGTAAAGAAACATATTTTTTCTTCAGTGTAGAGCTAGTTAGTCCTAATATTGTACCTAAGTTTGATTTGAAAAAAATTTAGAATTATCCCACATAGCACCTGTTTAGCTGCTTTTCTTACATGCTTGGACTAGCAAGACGAGGTTAGACTTATGCTTGATTGTTTGAATTTTCAAACTGTAGGCTATGTTTAAATTTTAATGTTACAAGAGAAAAGGCTTTTAGGATGAAGACTAACCAATGCTAATGGCGAATGTAACAGTCTTGGATAACTCTTTTGCTGCGGCTGCTGGAGTATAAACATTCCCAAATCCAATAAAAAGCAGGACGGATGCACCATTCTGGACCAGCTGCCACATAGTGGGAAAATACTACATGATTCTACCATGAAGGAAGCTTTTTTTTAAAAAAACATAACCTGAAAGCCCACAAAATGCAGTTAGGTAATGATAAATCCTTGGCCTTGGAAATAAGGCTCAGCTACTATACAGAGTAAGCTAGTTAGCCGGACATGCTAACGTTTGCAGCTCACATTAGCGAGGACCAACACACTGTTTAATCAATTCCTTACACTTCTGCTCATGTATTTTCAGTTTAGGAAAGGCTGGAAAAAGACACCGCACACCAAACTCTTAGTATATACTTAGTATTTCTCGTTCTACAGCTCCATGCACACTGCTTCCAAAAGAGGAGAAATGAAAAGCCTGCCGTGCATATTTATGGGCTAGTTTCTAGACTATAAGTGAAAAATTGCTGGTGAGAGGAGGAGTTTAGTGGATGGTCATTTATTTTTTTATTCAGTGAATAAAGAAACACATCCTGTATCAAACATTATGCTATGCTCTGGTAACTGTTTGTTTATGTGTGTAACACACACACACACACACACACTTGTTCCCTGACCTTAAGAGTGCTATACTCACACCAGGTGTCCCAGTGGAGTCTGGCTGGGCGGCCATTCTGCCATTAACAGAAATCTCCACCTGCTGTCTCAGTGCAGCCTTGGCTTGCTTTATTTTTGAAGGAAATCAATCGGGCCGTCATCAGCTTGCTATGTGTTTGAGTGCACACTAACTGTGCACATAAAACGCATGCACTCACACGATCACATATACAAACACAAACAGAAAGCCTGAAAACAACACGCGGGCCCCTGCTTGATGTTTTTTGATGGCAAACAAAGTGCAAAGACAGAGAGGAATCATTTGACAGAAAGAGAGAATGTGACAGTGTGTATTCTGAGGCCTTGTACTTTTGACACCTGCGAATGAGGCAGTGTTATTGAAGCTTACTTTGAAGGTAAGGGCAGAACAAATAATCAAGGCCTGTTTCTGAAAACACAGAGGAATTTCGGCACAAGATGTTCTTTCTGACTGAAAACAAATTGGTTTTATTACCAATGTCACCTCACATGATCCTACACACCAAGAGGCATGGGAGGTCTTTGATTTTTTTGGTATGCATGAACAAAAATTGCTTTCATCTCTAAGAAGTTTGTTTTCCCCAACTGTTCAAATGTTATGCTTAAGATTATTTTATCTTAAGCTGATCAAGACTCCTTTTGTTTCTCTCTCACCTTCCGGCCAGGTGTGGGGTTATCATGAAGCTGGTTACCCAACAGAGCTTGAGGTCTTCTGGGCTGCTGTAGAGAAAGCTCAACAGTATATCATTATCAATTATCAATGGCTTCCAAATAATCAGAGACAATCTCTTCCTATTGTTCCACACAGACAGTCCAGAACGCACCAAACAAAGGATAATAATCTACTGAGCCGTTGCTTTGTAATGTAACAAATCAGGGAAGTTCTCAGGAAGACTGAATAACGTATAAGGTGAAATAACATGAAAGGGCCTGAATGGAAAGTCAAACCCATACTTGTATGGTGTAGACAACAGGAGGATATTTACAGTCAACGTCTGGGACAAGGAGTTTCGTTTTTCCTTGAGACCCATAAGCTTGCAGGATCATCAAAGAAACAACTGCCACAACCTGGCGTGTGTGGACCCGTGTGTCACACCTCATTTCCCTCTCAAGTCGTCATGTCTGTTTGCAGGCAAATGACTTGGGGCAAGCATTCACATTTACACACCAGAAGTTACGTGCCTTTCCTGTATTTAACATCAGGTGTGCTCCATATGTAAATCTGACTCTTACATACTGGTAGTTAAAGCAATGTCAGCTCTGATTTACAGAGTTGGTGATATAATTTAACAATCTTTATAATCTAACAATACAATAACAATCTTTAGTTTTGTACAATCAAATTAAACCAGCTTGGTTTTTATGTAAATGTTAATAATTTCATTAGTGTTGTTTTTTTTAAATATTGATACTAAACCCAATATTATCTGACTATATTCAGTTTACAGTTAAGATGATGTTGATGTTTAGGTATAGGGTTTTGCTAAGTGGCTGGTATTGTAATTGCAGATCATTAATATTGAATGATTAGATTAAAATAAGTAATGGTAAAAATGTATTTGTATTTAGCTTTTCTTTTCTTTTTAAATTGCACAATATTTCTACATTTTGTTATTGTGTATATCATTATATGAGGAATTCATTATGATAATACATGAAAGGACACATGCTTGTCTTTGTTAGTTAAAGGTTCAGTGTGTAAGTCTTAATGGCATCTAGTTGTGAGGGTTGCAAATGGCAATAAATGCCTCACTGTGCATTCACTTGCTCATCAAACAAAATAAGAACTTTATAATAAATATATTAATTCTAATGGAAATTGTAAATTCAGCAGTAAAAACCTTATTTTGTACCTTTTTTCCACAAAGTTGTAGATTATATCAATTTAATTTCTAAATCAAAAATGCCGTGAAAAACGTCAATATACGGTCATCTTTTAGTATCTTTATATAATAAAGACTAACACAGGCAAAGTTTTTATTATTTGTATGTTTGTATATTGTTCTGTATACTTCTTTATATACAATGTACACGTTATTCCTCTTTTTGCAATAAAGATTTAAGAAGGAAAAAAAATTCAGATTATTCCGACACCACATGAATGTACCAGTCACCGTTCAGTCCTCCCTTTGCAAGCAAGTAGGAGAAGTTCCGGTGGCCGTCACTTTCTATCTTGTGCTAAATAATACGTGTGGTCCTCCATTTGTCCAAATTTCACTTCTCTTCATTCTTCTAATAAACCAGTCTACAACTACTACAGCTACTACTACTACTACTACTACTACTACTACTACTAGGCCTACAACTACTATTACTGCTACTGCTTGTTTTTCCATACATATTCAATGTGGTGACGAAACGTGCTCTGTAGAGTAATTTGTCCATTCGGGCTACTGTGGAAACATGGCGACTTCCATGTAAGGGGACCCACAGTGTATGTAGACAGAAATGGCTCACTCTAAAGTAATAGAAACGTAACGGTTCATTATGTAAGGTCTTAATACACCACTGAAAACATAGTTATGTATTTTATATTGCAGTTCTGTTGATAGATCCTCCTAAATATTACACACTGGACCTTAACACTGTTTAAAATGTTGGTTCCCAACACACTGAAAGGTTTAAGACTTGGTTGGGTGAATAGCTCTACTTTTTGGGAAACATAACATTTAACTTATTTGCAAGATGTGAATCTATCTAGATTCACATCTTTCAAATAAGTTAAAAGTTAAATGTTATGTTGTTGCTTTTCACAGTGTGAAAAGGAGTCACTTGTAGTGATGAACCTACAGAAAATGATCAACTGAGTCTGCACCTTCCCTCAGCTTTATGGAGCTTTATAAAGAGTTTCAGATCATTGTTTGGCAGTTCAGCCCTTAACTTTACTGTTTTGGTTCATTATTATCGCTCTAAAAACCCATTGTACCTGCTCAGCACCAAACGACAGACAGACACAACCAGCAACTTACTGGTGAACATGGTGGAGCATTTAGCAGATAAAGAGCCATATATTTCAGTCAGCAGTATGTAGAGACCAGAAACAAGCAAGACGTGTAAAAAAGAAAATGTTTGCTAACAGGTTTGGCAGTTGTCAGTGTTTAAAACTTGTTTCCACAATTAGCCAAACATTTGTTATTGCAGGTAAAGGTCTGGAGGCTGTTAACGGAATAGTTTGATATTTTGGTAAATATATTCTTATTGGCCTTCTTTCCAAGAGTTAGATGAATTTTACAACTGTCTGTACATTAACTCTGAAGCCAGGGCCAGCAGGCAGTTAGCATAGCTTACTATACAGACAGGAAAGAAGGAAACAGCTGCAGTAGGATGGTTTTGTCAAAAAAAACTCTAACTTCTGAAAACGAATAAATATGTTATATCTCATTTGATTGTACAAATTTGATTTTATGGGGAGTTTCTGTGACAAGCACTGTGCAGTCCTCTTGACATTGTTTTTGTGAGAGGATTTTTTTTATACCTTTGGACAGCGTCAGTTTCCTGCGGCATCCAGTCTTTAGTTAAGCTAAGCTATATTTAACATGCACGACAGTGGTGTTCATCTACATCTCAGCAAGAAAGTGAATAAACATACACTATTTCCCAAAAAGTTGAATGTTTCCTTTAGTTTGACATTTAGTTATAGCATAAAAAACAGCAAGCATTGGTCTCTTCCTAGTTAACAAAGATAATAATTAAATAACTCTGTAAGCACCTCGAAAGCTCACAAATGAATACATACTGTATCTTGTTTGTTCAATTCATACACAGAAATTTAAAAAACAACAAATTTGGTTCTTAGGAGGGACGTGTTGGTAGGCTGCTTTCTCCTGACCAACCGCCTCTTGACTCCAGGTCAATAATTATGTCTTTACCTGGATCTACTAATCTCTTACAATATGTGACTTGAAAAATTACTCTTGCACAATGTTCCTGAATTGTCAGTCATTGTACTAACGTGATTACAGTAAAAGCTCAGAAGTGCAGAACTTTTTTCTTTTAGTTTTCAAGTCAATATATTTGTTGCTTTGCAAGTTGTTCTTATGTTTTATGACTGGGTTGTAAACACCATAGATTCACTGGGTCATGGTCGGGGAGGCGAGGAGGGGTGTCCAGCTGTGAAGCTCTCATAAAAGTTTAACTTACTGCCACCTATCGTGACAGCAGGAGAGAGTCTCTAAATCTTCTCTTCAACTGAACCTCTCCGCTAAGGCCCAGGTTTCCACCCGGCCTGCCCTGACATCCCCCGCACGCTGCAGCTGTGACCTCAGAGCTCTTTTTGCATTGCCTGGTGGGAGGAGGTTACACCGAGTGGAGAGCATGGCATGCAGGGTTGGTCTCTGTAATGTAGGTTATTTTTATACGCTCTCTCTTGATACTCTCAGCCTCTGCATGTTCAGAAATGTCACTGATATGATTCTCTAATGTTACTGAAACCAATTACAAATTATGGGACTTGTCAACATTATAGTGCATGTATTTTTGTTATTGCTTTTTTGGAATGTTAAGAGAAACATTTCCCCTCATATATGTGTGCATAAAGAAAATATGGTTGGCATTAGTAAAAGAAACATATATAATTTGTTTTTACAAATATGAAAGTGGTTACCTTCAAACCTACATAACTGAAATATGTCACATGACTTGTGCATGTCTGCAGCTGCAGGTGTGTTTCCAGTACGTGTACATACTTTGCCACTAACTTTCAGCCCCCTCTTTTTTTAAAAAATCTTTTCTTACTTTAATTATGCATGTCTATTTAATATATTGGTATATATTGATGACTGTATCTGCTGTACGTGCATGTATGTATATCTTTTTTCTTTTTCATTTTCAGTTCCATATTTATATACATTATAATGTATATTTTCTAATTTATTGTGGCTGCTGTATAAATGACAAAAATTCAACAACACTGAATCAAATGACTGCAATAGACTGGAGACCTGTCCAGGGTGTACCCTGCCTTGCGCCCGATGTCGGCTGGGATTGGCTCCAGCCCCCCCCACAGGATACGCGGTTGACGATGGATGGATGGATGGATGAATCAAATGACTCCTTGAAAGGGTTTCTGGCACTGTTGATCCCACTGAGCATCAACACCCTATGCAGCTATTAGCTATTTGTTTTGTCTCATTATTGAAGTGTTACACTGTTCCAGAGTCTCGACTGAAAACTAAAGGGGACAGAGCGTTTGCTGTCAGGGCCCCGAGGCTCTGGAACAGCCTGCCCGAGGAAATCAGGTCGGCTGAGTCAGTGAACTCTTTTAAGTCCCTTCTTAAAACATACTTTTATAGGAGAGCCTTTCCCGATCTTATTTGATCCCTTTTATTTTATTGTATTTTACTAATTTTATATTTATCTGTATTTTAGTCTTTTCAATGTTTTCATGCTTTTATCTTGTATTTTTTTTTGTATTATTGTCTCTTGGGTATTATTGTCTTTACACTTGTTAAAGCACTTTGTAACTTGTTTTTGAAAAGTGCTCTACAAATAAAGATTATTATTATTATTATTATTATTACTACAGGAGTTGGGGGTAAAAGCTGGAGCTAAACAGTGGGTGAATATTGGACTTACATTCATCAGGTACTGACAAACACTCCAACTCCAATGGGATGCTCATGTTGATCTGTGTTTGCTGGATGTGTAAATATTGCTGCATGTTTTTGAGGGATATTTATCCCTTCCTATTAGTAAAAAAAAGCTTAATTTGAAATTTTTGGTCCATTAAACCAAGAACCAATCACCAGTACTGAAAAATCTGCTGAAGCTTAGAACAACTTATAACAATCTACCATGAGTGGTTCATAGTTGATAATAATACTGATTTCTTATTATGTATAAATTAATAAAAATATAAAATATAAATCAGTCTTTACCAACATTTTTAAGCCAGTGGGTTTGTTGGTAGTTTAGTGGGCCAAAAGTAGAAACCAGTCAGCCCATCTTTATGTGAGAGTGTCTCTTGGGTTAATGACCTCTGCTACTAGATTTACTGTGGTGAGGTGAAAACAAGCTCCTCCAATTCCCTCTGTTGACCAGAGGGCAGAACACGCTTCTCTCTGGTGGGTGGGGTCATAACCTATGCATTTTTAAGGCTCACACATGAAAGGGCACATAAAAATAGATAATTCATCAAAAGAATTGTTTTAAGGTTTTGCATGGAGGACAAAGGACTCTGTAAATCATTACTAATCAGACACAAGAAAGCAAATTAAATCGGCAGAGAAATCAATGGTCTTGGATCGATAGGTGTAAAGGACAGCTGATTTGGCTCCAGAGAGCTGTGGAATTCCAGAGGCCATACAGAAGGCCTCGGATCTGTTTCCACTTTATAGCCACAGCTGTCAGAGCTCATTCCCGTCAAGCTGGACCACCATTTCTGAAGGTAGCTCAGCTGGGCTTAAGTGAAACAAAACCTTAGAGGGAAGAGCAATTTGGGGCAGAAACCAGTCTAATGGAATCTGACCGGATAGACAGAAGATTAAGGTAAGATTCTCCTCTGTCTGTCTCTGCCTCTCTGTCTCCCTCTCTCCTCCGCTCTTCATCTGGAAGTGGACAGAGCTAAAGTCTGCAGATGTGCAACAGATGGCTACAAGTTCACTGATGGCTCATTTCCACATCTTTAAAGGTCACAGAGAATGGCTTCACCAACAGCAAGTCAAAACATTTATGACTCCATTATGGTCGTAAAACATAATTTAGACAGAATGTTTTGGCCACACTAAGGATAACACCTGATTAAATTAATGATTCATTCCTCCTCTTATCCATCCATCTATTTATCCATCTGTTTTTAATTCAAATTTTTTTGTTTTTTTTGGTCCACCACTTCAGATGAATATATCGCAACAACTACTGGATGGATTGCCATTATGTTTGGTACATATATCCATTTCCCCAGAGGATGAATCCATGTGACATTGGTGACCCCCTGACTTTTTATCTTGCACCATTATCAGGTCAGAATTTCAATTTGCCCAAATAACTTGTTGATTTAATTCTAATTAGCAAATGTTAGCATGCTAATATGCTAAACTAAGACGGTGACAATGTAACAATATAGCTGCTAAACATCAGCATGTTAGTATGCTAATGTTAGCATTTAGCTCAAAGCTAACATGGCTGTGAACTCTTGTATTATACAATACTATTATTGTATTATTTTCCGTAAAATATATTATTTTTTATATATGTAAACTCTATGTTCAGTAAATCATTTTATTTATTGCACACTATCATAACTAAAGAAATGTCACAATAGTTTTTATGTTGGTCTAATTCTTAGGAGTAATGACAAAATGACAAAAATAATTAGCCTATATAATTACAAAACTTAGACATGGAGTTCCAGGATTAAAAATAAAACAATGATCACCCTACGTCATCCAAGTCCTACTTCAATATTAGCCACAGGACATGCATGTTTACTCCCACATGCACATCTCACACAGCGCTGCCCTCTCTCCGTATGTTTCATGAGAAATATAGTTGTGAATTCCACCAATGTTTCACCTTGTTAGAAGCTTACAATTATAGCACAGACCCCTGAGGCAAATCTAATCTCAAAGTGAAGGGAAATCTTCTATCATATCAAGTGAAATTACTGTGAGCTTTTCTCAGCCTATTCCGATAAGATACCGATCAGCCAAATAGATTGGCTTTTCCATTATCTGCCAGGAGATCTTGGAAGGCATTGGGTAGATAATTTGCTAATGTTTCCTGTGACCTCCCCAGATTTAAATGATGTCTTTGGCTACATGTCAACTCAATCCTTCTGTTTACTGTGGGAGCAAGCACTCAAAGAGCCATTAATATTCACTGCAACGTAACTGTCTTTTAACATTTTTCTCTGCAGCATGTACAGGCTCAAAGGAGAGTGGTCTCCATGCTTCTTTAAGGATATGGATTGAGCTGGCTGAGTGCTTTACAGACCTTGTGGGTGTTCAGGAAAGAAATAACAGAGCCAGAGAAAAGAGGAAAAACAGGGCAAGTATAGAAGATGGGGACAGGGGAATAATAATATAATTTAGAAAGTAGAAAATCACCTTCAGCTGCTTCAGATGTTGCAGGAAACTAGGCTACTGAAGTACAATCCATATTTCAATGAACAACAGAAATCGACTCTGGTATTCCTGCATTTTGAAGTAAGGTTTAATTATTCTAGGTTTAATTAACAAAATGTAATGAGCTGCTTTGATGTGGGAATTTACAGAAATGAATGTGGTAAAATAATTTTAATAATAGAGTTACATTGTCTTTTCTTATTAAAGCAGTTGCTTAATTCTGTGTGTGTTTTTATCATAAATACATGGCAGCACTTCATAAACAAGAGAGGTTGGCTGCTTAAATATTGCTCATAAACAAAGTAATTTTATTAAAATATGCATACATGTACACAAAAAAAGTCAGCGAGGGTTGATATTTTCAATCATCTTCATCTTCAATTGCTGCACTATCACCTTGATATAAAATGTAGTCAGTAGAATTTACGCCACATGGACATTTTGTATTAGATCAGTAGTTTGTGTTATAAGAGCACTATGGCCTGCTATTGTTGTGAGTTGCAAATAATGTTGCAGCAGCTCAGCATTACTGGGAGTGAATGTCCTAACCCTGGTAGAGAATGTTCTTTGCTCCTGTACTATCTCTAAACAAATCAGCCTTGATTACAACAAGGCCTTCCCTGGTGGCGACTTGTCAGAAACATCAGCAAGTCAGACTTATCGTTCAAAGAGGAACTGAATTCCCATTGCCCCCCGGCAGAAAAAGGGAAAGCAAGTATCATACACCGAGCACATACAGTGCTGCGTTGTTACAAACCTTATCAAAACTGTCCTGACAATGACTGAATGACGGCTCAAATTTAGCTAACTTGTATTACACAGCAAGGAAAAGGAACCAAAGAGAAATGTGGGCAACTGCCATTTCATTCTGCAATCATATATTTTAAAACCTTGCTCAAATTTCATTTAGCCCAGCGCCACCCCCCTCCTTCTGGACTTATTAAATCAGCTGGAAGCAGTGCGGCTCTGTCACACACAGTATTAGAACGCCATCCCCCCTCCTATTACCAGGTGCAGCCCTGTGATTTAAAGCTTTGATTCTGTTCAAATGACAACAAAGGTGAGCCCAGAGCTGACGCTCCTAATTCATCATTCCCTGCTTGATAAGAGCGGGATTAATGCTTTTAATGCAACGGTTGCAGGCAATCATCCATTTTAAAGCTGGCTCCCTGGAGGATGAGGCTAAAAAAGGGAGAACACCTGAAACACAGGGTAGGGGAAAGGGCACATCACAGGGATATGCGGAGCTCTATAGGGCCTCTTTGCAGAGCCTGAGAGGGTGCCTCCTCCTCCGCCACCAGAAGCCTACCCTGTGGCCTTGGCCTGCATCCCAGGAGCAGATGGTTGCAAGACCCTAGGTAACGTTTGACCTAAATGCTGAAATTCAAAATTCAAAAAGCACCAGAATTGGACTCCACAAAATCCATTCTCCCCATATCCTCTCCCCTGCCAAGACCACCGCACTCTATGTCAAAGCTGTGAGGGTCCTTTGTCCTTCTGGGATCAGTGTTGAAAATACCACTGTATTTAGGAAATGTTTTCGTGCCTTAATAGCTCATTATGTATTTACTCCATGGTTAATTTAACATCTGCTGACTTCTCCAACCTTGCTCTAAAACCACTAACTTGCGCAACCGCAAGGGAATTGGAATGAATATGATCCATTTTCCATATGTGTCTCGGCAGAGTGAGCTCCATCTCAACTGTTTCTCTCTGAGCTGGCTGCAATCTATGCTTTAATACACTCTGTTTCCAAACCAAACCACTTGTGATGAGAAGGCAACTGTTGATCTAGTCAGAAATAGACTATAGGTGAAACTTGACATTGTCTCTCACCTGCAATCTCCTAGTCCATACTGAACTTCACTGTTTGGAAGAGAAAAGACTGGCTCAGTCTACCTCTCCCACTACAATCTGTCATTCATAAATATGTAGAGTAGATGCCTTTAGGGAACACCTATGTATGTGCAATAAAGTGTGGTATCATATTTTAAAGATGTTTTATACAGACTGAGGAAACATAATAGGAAACAAGTCTCCTCCTCCTCAGATGTTGTGTATTTAACCCTTCACCTTACCAGAATGAAAAACAAGTCAGGGGGTGCAGAAGGGGAGAAAGGATCAGACTAATGTGAATTAATGATACATGTTGTCATGGCACAAATGGAAAACAATGTCCAAAATTAGACATGCTAATTAGGGACAACCCTGTGATTACAAATATTTGCTTTCATCTTCAAACAAATGAATTTCATTTTTACATTTTACAACACTTTGCTCTATAGACTACTATGTGTGTTTATATATATATATGAAAGTGTGTTATTTTTTTGTGGTTTATTTATTTACATTTTGAAAAAAATAAAGAATCAAGAGTACACTTGTGTTCAGCATTTGATTCTGATGAATATGGAATGAAAGGATTTCCTCTCTGAGACCAGCCAAAATGTAAAAAACACCACTACGGCTGAATACATTTGAATAAATGTATTGAATACATTTAACGTGGATTCCAAACTCTGAATCGTAATATTGTGCTCAATTCAAATGAAATTAAATGTTGCTGACCACAGCTAAATTACAGAAATCAAACCGTGATTTACCATAGACAAGACTCCTGTCTGTTTCACAGTAGCCCTTTAGCTAGTGTTATTTGCCTATTTATAAAGAAGTGAACAACACATTCCAGTTTCACTTTATTATGTATTATGTGACCAATAAATCAAATTTTGATAATGTCGACATCCTGATTGACGAGCATAAAAAGAAACATTATTATCCCAGTAACACATTCATACAGGGTCACTTCAGCAGTCAGTTGCCTGATGGCTGTAATGTTTTTATGGGTTTCGGTAAAAAAATTTCAAAGGAGGACCCGCGCTGACGAGACTCTCAGTAACCTGCAGAAAGGAGACAGGAGCGTGCAAGTGTCTGGTTGAAACCACAGCTCTGAGTCTGGACATTATGTGTAAGTCAGTCATCCGTTTATTCCATGCTGTATCAAGGATACACTTTGTTGAGCTAACTGACATGTTTCAAGATGCAAGCACTGGCATTTAGGGCTTGCCAGATTATCTTAAAGGAAGATAATATGAGTCAGGAAATGAAGATGAGTCACAGACTTTACACAGTTTTGTGTGCAATTGGCCTGTGAGGAAATATTGACCTTGGATACCTGATAGTTAACATTTGTTTTCACTGATGTCTCAGCTCAGGTGTACTTGGCCGGACAGGCTGTACTTTTGCCTGATGCATCATCTGATGAGAAATGTAAATTACACGAGACAGAACAGGAGCTTGTAATCACTTCATTCACATTTGCTTAAAAGTTATTTAATGATTTTTTTAAAATTGTAGCTAGCTTACCTAACAAGACGTAACATTTGAAAGCAGTATCATGTCGGTGTGTTTTTTGAGTATTAAGTATTAAGTCTAGGAACAACCTACATAGTGACTGTGCTGCTAATCAGGGCTTTAGGCCAAAGTAAGGTGCTGCAGGCCCGAACTCTATGAGCTGTGATGTTTCATTATTATCTGCCTTTAGCTACATCGACAACACAGTAGGCTGCTTTAATTACTCTCCATCAGTTGGGGAGTCAAAGCCACTTCAGAGACACACTCTAATCCCCCCTCCCTTCCTTTTCTCTGCAGGGCACTCATTGTCTCCTAAATATCATTTCCCTGAGCTTTACGCACACTATTGGATTAAAATGTGGAAGTTTTCCTGAAGGGGGTGAGGGGGTGGGGATGGAGGAGTTGGCATTTGGGTATTTGAGCTTAGCCTGAGGACCAGGCTGTCTCTGGTAACAGCATTTTAGTTGCATCTGCTCTGCAGCCCACAGAGGAGGCACTGACTCGCATCCCTGTTCCTCAGTTAGCCCCAAAGACACAGATTATGGCTCTTTGTGCACAAACAATCATTGTTATTAAGCTGTTTGCATTTTAACCTCAGTGTTGTTACACTACAATTTCAGTTTTGAGCAACAATGTTTTTCACCCAGCTATATATACACAAGTCATTTGACTGTACATATATAAAAAAGACACACTAATAAATTGTACAGTTTATTTGTAAGGAAAGGTACTATGAGGCAGCGCTGTGTTGTAAAAGGTCACAGCAGAGCCATATTTCTGTAGAGAAAAGCCTTAACGTGTCTGTTTGCGTAACTGAAACTGGGGAATGAAGGTTGGTGGAGTGGGACAGATATACTGCAAGTCTAAATGCAAAATAGTTTAATGTCAACATCCACTCAACCGCCATCAACAATCAGCTGAGTTTTACAGCTAAGTAAGTGCTATGTTAGTACAGTTATGTTACCACTTATTTATAACTGTCATTTAATTCTTTATTAAGATTAAAATTGATACTCTGTCACTGTGTGTGTGTGTGTTCGACACTAAAAACATACATTTTAAGCAGATAAGCACTTTAATTTTATATCAAATTGTCAACTATTAATACTCAAATTTGTAGGACTGAGTTAGAGATTCCTTTTTTATACTTTTGCATTATCCTCTGGCTTAAATGCACATAATAGATACAGTTTACATAGAGCCACTGGGTTGGCACATACCAGTTGAAGTTCCATGTACATGTTTCCCATGTTGCATGCTTCCATACAGAGCACAAGGGGTCTCTGAATGGCTGTAAAGTGCTGTAAACTCCCACTGCAACATTACAGTAATATTTTTATCAGCTTGAGGTTGAATTAATTCATGATGGTTGCATGATAAAGTTACATTGACTGCTTTTAGCCGATGTGATACATAGGTGTTAGCACGCCTGCCGCTATTAAACTATTTGTGTATCTTTCACCAGAGGCTCAGCAGACAGCACAGCTAAATGTATTGGATGATAATGAGTCAACAGTTAGTGAGCAAGACTGAAAATTATCAATTAGATTCTTGCCACACTTTATAACAGTTAGACCGCAGTAAGTAACATTACTGTAGTGAATGGGTCTTCTACTGTGGTGTTGTCCTGTACTGTTATGTTGCATTACTGTATACTATGTGGAAGTTACAATGGCTTAGATGGTGGAGTAGCTGTGTACTTGAGTATCGGTAAAACAACAATAAATCTAAATTAAACGTTAGGAAGCAAACATACAAATAGTATTTTGCACCAGATAACGTTAGCAACTGCTTGGCATTAGCTGGTGAGCTAACGTCATCTAACCAGCTAAAGCACAAAATCACAATATGTTTCACATGCTTTGCAGTAATGTTAGCTTACCTGTCTAATTGGATGAAAGCCAACTCTCTGTCAGTTTCCAAAACATGTCCAAAACAAAGCGGAGGTCTCTCTGTGAGTCAAGTCTTTCTGATTGTGTTTTCTCCCGATCTGATTTCTCGTTTGGCCTGACAAGCTCCAGCACATAAAACCGTATTTTTTTCCATATGTGGAGTTTGTGTTGGAGTCTGTGTGCTAGGAGCTGGTTGTTTTTTGGTTTTAGTGGACTCCATCTTGCTAGCTGTGGTGTTGTTGCTGTGTGTACGTTACAGATTCAGAAGGCGAGAGGCTCGGGAGCGCACATGCACATAACAGCCTAGGGAGTTCATGGAAAATCCAGGGATTAGGCATTCTGGCCATCAGAGGTAGCAGAAAAACCCGGGAAGTGGATCATTTTTATGTGAGAGTACAACCCCATCACACAATAAAAAAGTTATTCATTTCATTTAAAAAACTACATATAGCCCCTTTAAGTATATTGAAAAAGCTTATAAGATATTATGTTGAGCACTGACATTAAAGGTCGTGACAGACAAGTCCTTTAGACTTATGCATATGTAGAAAGAAAAAAAATACGGAAATCAATGTTGACATTTAGAAACATTTACTACCACATATCATTAACAAAGTGTTACGTGAGTGTAAAGAGATAATTGTCTTGTTAAGAAAAATGCGGCTGTTGTATGGTAACCTCAGGGGTATCATAAGACTTGATAATGTTACAGCTATGAAGACTGATTCCCACTAGCAGAACTGAAACATGGATGCACTCATACCATTGTAAGCCATTTTGGAAAAATCATTTTTAAAAATGTCCTCTCTGTGAAATGACTTGCAGGCAGTGTTTCTCTGCAGAAGATAGGGATTTGAATGTTCACTAAACCAGTTCAGAGGGGACAGCTCGTATTGTCTTCTTTTACTGCCCATGATAAAGCAGTATTAGAATTCCCACTTCCTGCTCCTGTATGTATGCCAAGGCTCTTTGTTAGACTGAATGCAGAGCCTATTCATCTCCGAGTGCACAACAGAACACAGTAATAACACAGTCATGAGTTTTGACTGATGTCAGTGAGGCGCAGGGCTGCTTCTGTAAGCAGGAACCAAAGCTGGCATACAGGCCCCCCTCACCTTCTCCGCATTGCTCAGTTGACCACCAAGGCCTGCTGACCTCAGCATGACCCCACTCCAACTCTAGCGCTGCTGGGTCTTTTACAGACTCAGAAGACCCAACAATAACAGCCGGGCTGTTTAATGCCAAACGCAGGTTAACCTCCTGGCCCCACTTGGCCCCTGCCTTCTGTGGCCAAGAGAAGACTGGGTTGATGTTTCTTGGAGCTATTTGTTCACAGCTATTGATGTGGAATAACATTGGTATTGCTAGTCATGTGAAGCATCAGCAAATGCATTTTTGTGTGGCAGTGTTGATTGCCACATACAAACAAAGACATTACAGCTGCCCCATTTTGTCCTAATATACTCTGCGGGCATTGTATTCTACTTTTTTTTGTTGAATACATATGATGGTATAGCGGTATGGTAGCAGATGTGAGCACGAAACAATACAGAATGGGTAAGGATCTGTCATTACATGGGAACTAGGTCACCATTCAAGCCTACTCGCTTGCATTGACTGTTTCGAGTGACTATTGATTTTCTGACTAAAGCAATGACTTCATTAATATCACCATTAGTCTGCCATCTGACACAAATGGGTAGCTTGGCTCACGGGGCCAGACAATAATTCAAGTGGATATGAATCAGAGACTGGAATTAAACATACAGTACATTTCACAACAAATGTGCATTACACATTGGAAAATTGGAAAAGGCTGTAGAGCTCCTTCTCTCAACCGTGTTCAAACGAAATCAGCAAAAAAAAAAGTCAGTGCTGTTTTTGCACGCGCACACAAAACAGACATAACCAGCAAATTCTCCTTTCATCGTTCAATTTAAACTTAATCTGTGAAAGATGAGAGAAAAATCAACAGATCGCTTTTCAGCAGGTTTTCAAAACAAAAACAACAATGAAAGAAGGATTATTTTCACTTTAATCCGGGGGCACCAGCTTAGCTAAAACAAAAGCACGACCATGGGAACGCATGGAGGAATGACAAGGCTCGCTCTACACACCAAACCCAGCTCTCTAGCAAACCACAAAAGAAGAACAATGTGTATGTGTGTCTGTGTACAAGTGGAAGAGAGAAAGGGAAACAGGATTTGAGATCTATATTAAAACTGCAAATAGCTTTTAAAGATTAGTGACGGGCAGAAGGAGGTGACAGCAATGGGATATGTGAAAAGTGGATTGCCCCTCCCTACTGTGACTATTTTGATAGCAGTAGCGTTGACAAGCATCGACTTGATTGTGAGAAGGCAATGTGTGCTGAAAAGCCTTGACAAGTTTCTTTGAGGCATGTACAGATCTTTCGGTGACTGAAAGGAACACAAATCAGGATTATGTATTACATAGCCACATTCAAACAGCTGGCATTAGGAGCTCTGAAGTGTCTGGCAAGATACTGTTGTTCATGGATGGGCCTCCCTCTCTCTCTGTGTGCACTGTAATTACCCAGATCTGAGCTTTTGGAAAACCATTTCTTATGAAGACACGCAACCATGGCCAGAATACTCTTCATTCTACACAACCTAAATGTTTCACTGACTGTTTAGTGAGCAAAAAACCCTCTAAATTTGTCAGAAATTCAACTTTGTCATTCAGATTGTGGCCGTTTTTATTTTGTTAATGAAGATATCCAAATTTATATTGCAGCACTTGCAGCTTTTAATGTTCTGAGTGCATGAGAGTACATCCTGTACTCTTATTTAAACCAATCACCATGGTCATCGCAGGCTGTGTAGTTGCTCTGTTGTCAGAGATGTGTCTCACTCTGCAGCATTTGTCAGGATTAGACAGGAGTAATCCCTAACCAAACTCCAGAGGATGTAATTTGGAGATATGTGCTGGAACAGAAACTGTGTCGGCTTACTCCCACAAAACCCCATCTTCCACCCCATCTGAGCCATCGAACTCCTTTTTGCCAGCCCTGAGACACGGCCAATATTTTGAAATGGTAGGAAAAAGTAAAATATGGACAAAAAAAAAGATGGAAGAGGTGGAGCTGCCAAGTGCCCTTCAGCTCACTTTCTCATCCCACTCCTGAACAAACCCTCCTCTGGGCAGGTGGGGTGCTCATGATGTCAGGCCCCGTCACTGATATCCATTCTAATATCCCTCAACACTTGGCTGTCGCATCACCACCCACCATTAAGTCATCGCTTGTACCCGACACAGGGGCCGGTCTGTGTGCTCTGGCCTACTCCCAGCCCCTGTGCCTTTATCACACCCCAACCTCTCTGTGACAGACAGGACTGATCTTCCCCTGCAGCAGCCCTCCACCCTGCCAGTAAAAGGACAGCAGTGGAAAAAGCCCCCCAAGGCCCACTGAGGATGGACTCATGAATCAAACATCCGCCCGAAGCTTCCTTCTTATCACCGAGGTCAGCCCAGGCATTAATACGCCATGGCTCGAGGGAGCTACCTACTGTGACCTCCCCCAGTTTCCCTGAACAGAAGGGCACAGTCCTCAGGAGCCAGTCCAGTGAAAGAGGGCCTCCCTCCAACACAGTCACTTCACATTACATCCACACACTGACAGAGGGGGGTCAGAGAGAAAGATAGAGATGAGAGAGAACGAAAAGAAGTGCAGAAATGAAGCATGAAAGATCAAATGGACAAAGAAGGAGAAGAAAAGAAAAACAATATTCCTTGGTGCAATGCTGGGCAGGGAGTAACACGTGGGTAAAATCGACTGTGTATACAGACCCTTTCAAACACCACCAATCTTCATTGGCCAGACGGGGTGTGATATATGTGACTGTCTGCCAGCGTAAATTAGGCAGTCCAGCCCGCTGTGTGGTAAAGCATGACGAGGCCGGACAGTGCACTAACTCAGGCGGCCTGGTGCCATGCACACCAGCTTCTCTCTGCTTTGCCGTGCCATAAATCACCAGCTGGGGGAAATGAATCGCTGTCCGTCCGAGCTGGATGCACCAGCTGGCACCGCCATCACCTGACCAGCAGGAGCCCATGCCGACACTGGAGCGGCTGAAATCAAGAAAAATGAGGCATGGAGGCAGACGGAGCCATACCCCTGCGCTCTCTCATTAGTCTCCTCTGGGCTTCCTCCACACTGAGCTCGTCTGAAGTGAAAGGGCACGCAAAATATATTTCAGAGTGTCACCTGAGGGGAAGGGGAAAAAAGGGAAGAAATGATCACCCCTGGTCTCCTCACAAATCTATGTAGAACTGAACTGGCAGACAGTATTAGGGTTTCTGAACCCAGAGCTCTGGGAGACAGCAGGAGGGACTGCAGCTCGGGGGAAAAGTAGAGGCTGGTGTGGGGGACAGCTTTGTGTTCGCTCTTATTTAATGGAGTTATTTTACTGAAAGTAATGACTCAACCCTATTGGGACTTCCACTCCGCATTCAGATGTAGTTAACGGAAAAACATGTTGATGAATAGATTTTCACTTTTCAATATTGCTGAGTTGCTGGTGGAGAGCCCACTTATATGCTGACCGCTGCGATTATGAGACACTGTGTGGGCGTCAAAACTGAGGCACTCATCAGGAAAATGGGTTGAAATTACATCAATACAGCCACATAGAGAGTTGGAGAGATCTAAAATAATATATACTTGATCCTCTACTATGGACACAGGGCTGATGTTTACCTCTGATGTCCAAATTATGGATCCAAAACATTTTTTGTATTAATCTCTTCATCACATTAGAGAACTTTTCAGAGAGAGGGCAATCAAAGTCAGCAAGAGACAAATTTGCATTACGAAAATAGGGCAGTGTACATGAGCAGATGCAGGCTAGATTGACATTAAATTTGAGGCTTGTGGTACAGTATTGGGTTGCTGCGAATGATTGGCAAGGCCAATTTCCTGTGAACCCCCACAGCAGTTTTAGCCTAATTTCATTGGTCCCGTGGAGCAGCAAGTCTATCACTGTCTCAGATATAGAGGATTAGCTCCTCTTTCCTGCTCAGATGAATTTGCCTGTCATGGTGTGGTGATGAATGGCAGGAAGGAGGAGGAAATGTGCTGTGGGCTCATTGGAAGTGGCAAGGTAAAGTCTGGCCTGGCAGCCTGCCCCAGACTCGAACCTCACCATGGATGCGAACCCCCAACAGATGTCCAGGTGTACGTTCACATATCAGCAGCCAGCTCATCAGTTGGCTGGTCAGTCAGTAATAGACCACGGCATCAGTTTGACATCTGTTTTGACAAGGAATCCGATTCCATCAGCGTGCCTCAAGGTCCCAGGATACAGCAGATAGTGCCCACTGCTTCTCCTTCATTCATATGAAAAGGGTATGTTTAAAGGTCAGGCATAGTTTAAGCACCTGCACCTGCCTCCAGCTTAAAAGCGATACATTTGATATCACGCTGGATAACAATTTCTTAAAATGAAGCTCAGTTCAGCTTTATTAAAACTTAGTCTTAATGAGAAAACTGTAATTATATCAAGCACCATTTTTATTATACAAAGGTGTCAGGGTTTTTTCATCAAAACATTCCCATCATGCCTCTGTGGATGTGGCTCAATGGCAACTAAAACAACAGCTCTCCATTTCCTGTCCTCTTCTCTGCAGCTGTTAGTGTCACCACCTTCCACCCCCAGCCCGACCCTCACCACATCTCCTCCATTTCAGTTGTAATCATGTAGCCATGCAAATGCTGTGCACTGAGATGTTCATGTTGCCCTCTCTGGGACATCATTCCCAGCTGCCTGAGCCCTTGAGCTGACCACCCAGGGGAGGGAGAAGAGGAAGTCATTACAGCTATCACAGTCAGGCACAGGCCCACACTACCAGAAAGCCCCTCCAACTCATAAAGTCCTTGACGACTTCACTAAAACATCCAATTTCAGCAGGACCCCATTTATAATGACGAATAGAAATCAATCACTCCAACCACTGCACACTCCTCCTGAATCTCTCTGCTTATTTGGCCGCCCAAAATGGCACACAGAAAAAAAGGAATCTTTTTTCCCCCCTAACGCTGGTATCCTATCCACATCTCCGGGATATTCATAATTCATCATCTTCGATTCCTGACATCTGCCACTGATTGTGCCGACGGGTTGGCTGGAATTAGCCACTCCTGGGAGCGGCGTTAATGTGCTGGTGGGCCAGCACATGCACCCCGACTGGGGAGGGGTTGCGGGTTTGGTGGAGGATTGAGGCCGGAGCGGCAGGAGCCTTTCACACTCCTAATGTGTAATTAGGAGCCATTTTGGAGCGCTGCCTTCCTCCACTGAAATTAGCTGCCTTTTATTAATCAGGCAGACCAGTTCAATGGCACGATGGGTCTCCCTATAATCTAACACAAAATGTTGTTCTTAATTACAGAGGGGGAGAGACAGCGCGGAGAGGGGCTGCAGCTCCTGCATGATCCCCTCGGGTCCAATTTCTGAACTGCAAAACACAGGCAAATTGAACATCTACAGCAGCATAACAGTCCACACGCTGTGCTAAAAATAATAGTCAATATTATGTCAATCATTCTTCCATCCTGAGCATTACAGCCTACGTTTGGCATGCTTTACATAATAGGTATATACACATCATAGCAAGTATGCACAGAACAAAACTCTCACAGCTACACGGACCTTGAAACCTTTTGCATTTGCTGAATGTCAGCACCACTTGAATGAGAGATCATACATATTATGTGATTACAAGCACTGGTCCTCCTTTGGAGAGTTAAGTGCTGTGACCCTGACCACGCTCATCAGCTCTGATGCCCTCATGACTACAGATGAGGACTAAATACTTTAGTGTTCACCCTCAGTGGTTGTGTCCCCCCCTTGCTACACATCTAATGGAAAAGATCACAAGTACATGAAAAGCAGTCCAGGCAGAGAAAAGTAATCACTGGATTCCTGATATGGATGTAATACATGATTGGTAAGGACAGGATACTTTAAAATGTGTTCAGCAAGTGTTGAATCATGTTCTGCGTGAAACGGAAATCAGTAACAATCTCTTGAGCTGTTAGAGTGATTTGAATTCATTATCACTTCCTTAAAAATGAATACATTTAACTGCAAAATAGATAGCAATGAAATAAATGGAGAGAAATATCAAATACGACATTTAAATGTAGTCCATTTTAAGACATTGTGAGACTAATAAGTTATCTAACATGATATTCAATCAGAAGAAAATTTGAAATGTATTGTAATATATTAAGACTTTTAATATGATCACAATCAGAATGATGTCTTGCTTTAAGGACAAGGTGATTTTGAAAAGCATCTGCATTTTTTTCCTGCTCCCATTTAATTTACATTTTATACATCATTATTTTGTATAATCTGTACATTATAATCTGAACAAAGTATCTAAAACCATCCTCCACACTGATTAACATCCTCCCTCCGTTACACTGCTGTATTTGCTGCATCAAAAAGTGTCGTCTTTCCTGTCCTTAAAAATCCTCTCTTTCACAACAGTCACAGATTTTCTTGGCTAATCAAAGTGTTGATTTATTTCACAACTATTTAAAATCGCTTCCTCCATAGTGTTATTCTCCTATAAGTGAATGCAATCATGCAAAATGGCCACTTTTGTGTTTCTAGTGCTTAACAAAGCCCAATGCATATTTATGAATATTGTTGTAGTGCCGGTGATCCCTATAATCTAGGAAAATGCACGAAATAAAACATGACAAAATCCTTAAAATGGCTACTTCACTAAAGTTTCTATGACGACCAAGAGCCCTAACTGCTAATAAACAATCATCCCACAGACAGAGGGCACACTGCTAATGTGCAGCGGATGATGAAGACCCCTTCTTGCTTCCCGATGACACTGCAGCAGGACAATCACAACACTGGTGTCATTTCTTGCTGCAAGGCCAAGTCAGCTTTAGCATTCGACAGAGCAGCTATATGAGAGGATAGCCTGCCACTCAAGACTTATTGATGGAATCCAGAACAAAAAAAAAAAAAATCTGATGTGGGGTCAATGAGTGAAGGTCCTGGCCTATCTCTGCTCAGCTTGAAACTGTGTCCAGTGGAAGAGCAGCTGTCACAAAGCTGCTCACACAGGCACGGACAGCAGTTCTGAGAAATGAGAAAATGTCAACGCAATTTATGGATATGCAAGGACTGAAGGCCAAAACCGTGGCTGAATTATACAACATTGTCTAAACATATGGAAACACACACCAAGCCAGACTCATTTGACTTTGGAATACAATTTTGAGGAATCAAACAAAACCGATCACTTTTATGTCATTAAGTCACAAACCCAAATTCAGCATTCCGTCTAACTACTGGATGACTCTAGGGCTGAGAAATATAGTTAAAACCATTTCCACAATATGAGCTATTTTCTGATATAAATACATATCACAATATGGTAAATGTGTGCAATATCACGTGGAATAATTAAAACTGATTCAATGAAATCAAATCAAAATCTACTTAAGCAAAAGTGAGTAAGTATCGTCAGCAAAATCTACCTAGTAAGTATCAGTAAGTCAAAAAAACAAATACAAATATGACATTTTTATACAGTATATAACAAATAGTTTGTTAATGCTGATGCATCAATGTTTGAGCAACACTCACTGTTGTAGCTGTCCGAGGTGGCCAGTTTTAACTACTTTATATACAGGTTGTTAGTTTAGTCCAGTGGTTTCCAGCATAGGGATTGGGCCCCTCCAAAGTGCCACAAGATGAATCTGAGGGGTTGTGAGATTATTAATGGGATAGGAAAGAAGACAAAGTTTTGATACACAAATCTGTTTTCAGTTTTTGGACTCAGAAAACAGAAATACTTAATTAAAGTACAAGTACCACAAAACTGTACTTCAGTACAGTACAGTAAAAGAAGAATAAGTAGCAACACCATATTATAAAAAGTACTCCATTACAAGTAAAAATGCTCTCTTGATTTTTACTCCAAATAAAAGGTAAAAGTAATCTTTCAGATCTGTTACATTATTATAGTATATAATTATTTCTGGTGCATCAAGAGGTAAGCAGCATTTTGATGTAAGAAGTTGAGGAGGTACCAACTACTTGAACTACTTTATACACTGAGGATCAAATCTAGTTGTCTTGTGTGTAAAATGTTTAAGCAGAAGTAGCACTGTAGCAGTTGGAGTGTTATAATTAGCATTCAGAGTGAAAGCAGGATCACGTGACCGTTGGCAGAGTTTCTAAGTTGTGGCCCAATGGACAGAGAGTAAACTCCACAGGGGAGTCCCCTGGGAACGAGACATGCCGGGTTTGAGAGGGGTTATTGGACTGTGCTGTCTCTCTGACTGTGAGCCACTTGGGACCAGAGCGGAGGTGCCTGATGGTGCACTGAAGCCTGAGTGTGACACCTGGGCTGTCTGTCACGGCCACAAACACAGACAATGTGACACTTGACAGGATAGGAGTTGAGGCTGCAACACCAAAAGTCAAGACCCAGCTGACGGTAAGGATGAGAGGCGTGCAGTTCAACTCAATAATTTCCCCGACACACTTAAATCCAAGCCTGTTTGTCTCCTTCCTCGTTTCTCTTTTCAGTGTTCATGGCCCTTTAAATAAATCAGGGTCCCGAGGAGGCTGAACCCATCAATTAGAGTCGTCTGATGAGACTGTGTGCCGGTATGTGTATTAATCAACAGTGTGAGGCATGTGACAGGCTGAAAAGAGACAGGATGAAGGGCTGCAGTGCCAGAGAGCTTTAAGAGGAACTCTGACAAACAGGCTCTTAAGATGAATTTCCCAGTCTGCATCGCTAAACTAAACTGATATCCAATTATGTTTCCCACATCGACAAGCTAACAGAGCAGCTGTGAGCAGCACGGTTTTGCAGTGTCAGAATTGGCCAGGCACAGAGGCAGGAAACCCAGGACCTTGAAGGAGATGTCACAAGGAGGCCGGAGTCAGCCGCTTGAGTGAGCGATGGTCCATGCGCTTGCCTGAAAGCATGACATTGCCGAAGGGGGAAAAACACCATTTTATCATTCAGTGCGATTCGCACCCTCTCTCCCTGTCAAACATGCCATATGTCCCCGTCACAGGTCGTCTTGCTGGCTTATCGAGTGTGACAAGGCTATTCACACACTGCTCCCAATCAGACACCATCTCCTGCAGAAAAAAATCACCACCATAGCACAGTGACAGGCTGTCAGGCAGAGGGCACCAACCTCCACAGGGCCTTGGCTGAGAGGCTGCCCATCTGGGGGGACGGGGCAAAGGCCAGAGGTTACGATGGGAGACACAATGCGGGCATCCACACACCTCGTGCAGTCTCACGCAGTTGACAGTTTTCCTTCGTTATTCAGCCTGCAACAGGGCACAGCTTCAATTCGTGTCCACATGCATCAAATAAAAGCTTTAATTAAAAGTGCAAATAAAGCTTTTTTGCTCACACTGTTAATAAAATGCTCCTTAAGTGCTCTAAGAAATACATTTGACTTTTCACTAGATGATGTAGATCATTGCGACTGCGAAACAGGTTATTTGCCTGAAAGGAAACAAAAGTGGTATGTAAACCTCACCTGGGACTTTACACTGCGATGTGGTCACCAGCCTATTTTCCTAACCATTAGACCATACGAGCCCCTTATGTGTTTTGCCAGTCTGAGGCTAAAAGTCAGGACAACCATAGGTCACCGAAATCCATATGTGGGGCACACAATCTCAGTGCTTTGAGTGAGACGATTTGCTTCTCTTCATGCACTTCTGGAGTCTGCAAATGTTTACTTTGATGCCAAAGAATCTCAGTGGTACTTAGCCACTTGGCTCCAAACACAATAACACTGCAGATGCTGAATATATTCACTAAGTGAGCAATCAGTTGCAAAGTGGGCTGAAAATTACACTTATCCCCCCCAGGATGATATGCATAGAGAAATAAGTCAGAGAGCGAGAGAAGGAGCAGAGGGGCAAGGGGGAGAAGTGGTATCACCTGATCTGTCTTATCTTAAAAAGCGGCAGGATGTGTCACCTCAGCTCTTCAGAAAAAGAGATAGAACCCTCCTGGCACGTTTTTATATGAAAGATTTCTGTGAAATGATTGCTAATCTATGCAAAAAAGCAATCAGTGACTCATTCATAATGCATGAGCAACGAGATACCAATTTTGCAACGCTTTCGGATTATTAGATGTTATCGTGAATGCAGCAGATGAAATATGAACACTCCTACCTGTCCCATTGTAATTACATGACTGCAGTGGTCGAGAGATACACTGGGGAGGAGGGGGGGGACATATAGTAGGACAGACAGACAAGCAGATAGAACATCCATTACTATCTGACTGCAGATAGCTCTAGATGGGAATATTTGTTTCTAACAGCTTTATGTATCCATTTGTGCCATGATTTATCAACCTAAAAGCTGTGGTTTTAAGTACATCTGGCTGACATTTTAATGGCCCATCAATCACAAGGTGTCATGTGGTAACAGTTTGAGATCATCCTCCTCCCCGAGCCTCTGAGGGGAAAAAAACTGAATCCAATAAATTGGCTGCAATCCCAGGGAAATGATGAGAACCTATTTCTAATTCAAAGCAAGTTCAAAGTATGAATGTTAGATAAGCTGCTTCTCAAATTAATGCAAATCAAATTTCATTTAGGATATTTTTGTTCTATATAGACCCTAATGCACTGAATAGATTTCTGTGCCAGTTTCTAAACTGCAGTTTAAAGCCTGACAAAAAAAATTACAATTCCTGTTCGGATTAGTGGCTCCAGATTAATAAATCCAATGTATTATCAAAGTAAAATGTATTTCTTGTACAGGAGCATATATGCATACACATCATAAATGAAAAGAAAGAATTCAACTGGATACCACAAAATAGTGCAAAAAATTTGATTTATCTTAAAATACTGGACCTGGCTTTTTTCTCACAAGGTGGGTAATTTTTTACAAAAACAGGCAGAGCCAAAGTGATGACCTTTGACCTCCCAGTCTGATCAGGGTGTTTCCAACACTCACATTCAACTGGTCCCATATGAGACTGGTAGCATGTAGCACAGCCTCTCTCCTTCCTTCTTCTGTTTAAACATTAAAAATAAAAAACCACAGAAGCTTCAGTTATCGTGTCTGGATTGCACCTGGAAGCCTTGTGAAAAGCGCAGACAGATTTCATATTTCTACATTCTGGGCAACTTCGACACAAGGGATTTGCTCTTAAAACGGAGCACAGCAAGGATGAAGGGTGGTATAAAAATCAATGAGGCTTTTCAAAGGCAACAAGAAAAACCAGCGCCTTAGCCTGCAATTAAACAAGAACGCTCCTGGCACTGAGGAATGACAGAGTATGTTGCAGGTGCCCTCGACTTCACAGAATCAATTACAGGATCGATACGACGACATGATCCAATTCCATGATGGAAAATGGGACGTGGACTGGGAGTCGCTCCGTGTCACGCGTTTCAGATGTTTACAATAATACAGCTCAAGCAGGTCTATACTCTGTGGGCCCATTCCATAAACATGAGTGAAGCCCAGCTCTAGACCAAACACATCCTCCAGGTGGAACCTCATTTTAAATATTTTGTCTAGGTTAAGAGTTAAGAAGAGGTTCCCAAACTGTGGGTCTGGAGCCCCACAAAGGGTCGCAAAAACAACTTAAAGCTCACAAGATGATTTACAGGACAGGAAATCAGAAAAGGGACATGTCTGCGACACACAATCAGGTTTACCTTTTGAGGCCTTCCTCTAATATTCTGTAGCCGTGCTAGCAATCAGTCTATTGGACGGCCAGTTCACCACTTGCAGACTTAAATATCTCAACAACTACTTAATGGATTACTGTGAAATTCTGCACATACATTCATGGTCTCCAGAGGAAGGATCTGAATTACTTTGGTGATCCCCTGACTTATACCCCCACCACAAAGTTCACGTTTGGTTCGAGTGAAATATTGGATGAAATTTTGCAGACATTCATGTGTTCAGGTTGAATTGTGATAGTCTTCTAACTTTTCCTCTATCACCATCAACAGGTAAAATTTTTTACTTTGGTTTATGAGCCAGTACCTGCAATACCTGTCCTTTGTGTTTAGTGCTAATTAGCAAATGATAGCATGCTAACATGCTAAACATTATACCTGCTAAACATCAGCATGTTAGCATGCAAACATTAGCATTTAGCTCAAAGGACTGCTGTGCCTGCCACTAGCATGGATGTAGACTTGTTTTTCTCATGAATATTTGAATTACAGGATAATTTCACACTTCTGGACTCTAAAAGTAATGCAATATTTAACATAAATCAGTCCAGTTTGCTAAAATCTGTATTCCAAGTGCATATTTCAATGAAAGCTTATGCTTTGCATTTGGATTAAAAAAAATATATATATTATGAGCAACTAAAAGAACAATTCAATACCAAATCCTAAGAGTTCGTTGACAGCGCCCTTGTACCCTGCTGTCTTAATTGGACCCCTGCTACTATCACCGTGCACCACCCCCAGACTTACCAAAAGGGCAAACACCCAAGGAGGATCATACAGTCCATCATGACTGAGAGGAGCTCATGATGTTGATGTTGCCTCTGTCAGTGTGCCGATATGACTGCTGGGAGAGGATGGTCGCAAAAATCTTCCCTGCTGTGAACAATTGCACATCCCCTTTTGACATAAATATCATGATATTAATTATGATATATACAAACACATACACTCACATACACTCACACTCATTTTCGCAGACAAAACAAATGCAGACAACATGTTGCGATCCAGAGGCCTATAAATGTAAATGCAAACGATCACTGTGGGAAGCCATTCACTGAATCCCTGTTAGTCAAACCGGTGGCCAACAGCAACATGATATCTTGTCAGTCAGGTCTAATTCTGTATTCAAACTTAATGTCTCCTGACAAGCATTTCACCAGTCAACTGAAGCACCAGAGGGAATGTGCCACAGTGAGCATGACCACTCAGCAAATTCACATTTAACATTTCATTCCTCCTACTTGGACAAAATGAATTATACATCCTTGATTCTCCCACATTGATCCATCCAGGCAAAACTCCCTAAACGTTAAATGTTAAATGATTTGTACGTCTCCTTCCTCACCGCTGGGACTGCACACTGTTTTCACTGTATCTCTCCAACTCTGACATTCTCCCTCAATCCTTGACCCCCTTTCCTCACTCCCCTCTGTTATCTGAAATAATCTCAGGACCTCTTTAGATTCTATTCATCAGAGCAGAAAGAAGCAGGCACTGACATTGATAAAAAAAAATACCATCTGTGCCTTGCAGGGGTAAAAGGAGAGAGAGAGAGAATGAGACAGAAAAGAAAGAGAGGGGCTTCAAATGAAACAGGCTCTGTTGTCCCCCTCTTGTCCCCCCACGTCAATGCCATTTCAATTGAAAAGCGCAGTGGTAATTAAATTCCAGCAGGGGTTAGGGGCAACTGTGTGGCGCAGTGACGGGGGGCTGCCCTGACATAAAGATGACACAATTCAAGAGGACAGAGGGGGCCAGGCGGAAAAGGAGGGAGGGTGACAAATGTTGTTTATTCACGTACACTGCCAAATTCGTACTACTCAATCTTCATGACATTTAAAAAATAGAAAATGAAATGGATATTCAGACTCAACTGAATCCCACAATGACCTTTTCCCCAAATCAGGGATATTCTAAACAGATCCGTCTTCTGTATCTGCAGCATGCGCAGATATTCTGTAATGCTTAGGAGGATGAGCAATTAGGTGGAGACGAATTTGGGAAAGCTGGTGTGTGTGTGTGTGTGTGTGTGTGTGTGTGTGTGTGTGTGTGTGTGTGTGTGTGTGTGTGTGTGTGTGTGTGCTTGTGCGCGCATATGTGTCAGCACAAATGTGTGACTCACAGAAGGACGCTGGTTGTTGTTGATTCACATTATAGTGGCGCTAATCCAGAGAGGCCACACACTCCTGCTGTCCCCCTCTCCCCATCCTCTATTAGCAAAACAACACAGCCAGTTAGCCTGTAACTGCGGAAAACGAACAGCGCATGGCGTTCATTATTTTGAAATATAATCTTTACCAAACCATGACAGATTTCAGGGATTCAACAGGGATTTCAAATGAACAAATCGCAGAAAATTCTTTTATGTTAAAAGTACAGCGCAATTAAGGAGCATCGCAGCACACTGTCTTTATCATAAGAATTTATGAGTGTCAAGTTTTACATTATATGCAAATATAATGAGTATTTCTATGACGTTATCATTTCCTGGTCTCAGCTTGTTCAGACATATTCTCAGATTGTTCATGATGCAGAGAAATATTTAAGCACAGTCACTCTGACAGACCTCTTGGTAGAACTCTGGAGACTAATGAAGAAATCTGAATAATAGTCAGTTGGTTTTGTTGGGGGTTTCTTGGAGAAAAAAAACTATTGTTTTGTAATTTATCAAACTTTTCTTCCATTATCATTTTCTGTAAAATTAATTCTACAAATGACCACTTTCATTCTTGCTGTAATTCAACAACCTTGCATGTTACAATTCCCAGAGTTAGCAATTAATGACTGACGATCAATCTCATCCATTTAGATAGGTTTGCCCTACTGCTTTAAACATTTGGATGAAACTATAAATTAATTCTGTCAGTGCTTCACTTACACATTAATCAATTTATCAAAGCCTCTTACCATTAAGCCTGTTCATTAAAAGCATTTGTGCAACTCTAATACCACCTAGTGGACAAAGTGCTCGGTACATATATTGTACCCTTGAGTATGTTTGGCGAACAAACACTCCATGAGATGCTTCCCCAAATAATTAAATCCACTTAATTTTCCCAAAGTTTAAAATGAATATCAGCAATTTGTTAGAGACACAGTTGCCTTGTTGTTAGTTTAAAAAAAGATCAGATTGTTTTTCCGTCTGGAAAATCTATTACTAACAAATCAGGAAGCTCTGTCCAGCTCTGCTCGGTGTGGAATTTTCATTGGTCCACTCGGCTCACTTCATTAGTTGAGCATACCGCAGGTCTTGAGGTAACAACAATAACAAAAAGACAAACAGTCCGTCTGTCTCTTGTTCAGCCACAGTCACAGGTGGATCTCAGTAACGGTTTAAAATCTCCAGAACTTCCTCCTTAACAGAGAGAGGAGAGTGCTGCTGGACACCCGGCCCGCCAATACTCGTTTCCCAGCAGTCAAAGCCGCTGTCTCTCAAGTCCTGCACTGTAGCCTGGACAACAGAGGAGTCCGTTTCTACAAAATAAACAAGTCATAATAAAGTCATGTCAAGGTGGGCATGATAGTTATACATAAAAAGAAAAAAAACGATTACAATCTAATGGAACAGCTGTTGAATGTAAAGATATTTAGTGTATAGAAATTAATGGGCTACAGTGGTGCTTTCAGGGGTGAACCTGTAAAGTCTCTGTCACTAACAGCACAAGGACACTGGGGCAACACAAAAACCTCGTCACTTAAGTCAATTATCTCATAGATGAAGAAAAATAAGGACTCAGCAATCGGCGTGATCCTGCCAAATATCTGAGAACAGAAGAGAAGACAGATACTAGAGCTGCTTCACACAGATGGAAACACTTGCGAAGAAAACAAATAAAGCATTTGGAAATCTATTTAAAGGATTTTTAACTCGTACAAATTCAGCATGCTGCAGGCATAAACAGAGAATGAACTTGCAGGTTCTTTGTTTTGTTAAAGAGAGGATGATACAAAGTTTCCTTAAAACCAATTGAACTGTAGTTAGTACCCGCACACCAAAGTCTGCCACTCAAATCATTGCTTCAGAAATAAGTTTAAGGAAGACACAACATTTGTTGTCAGCAGGAGTCTTGACAGTTTGGCTCATCAAACTGAATTCATTAAAAGATATATCCATTGAAGGAAGCCTCGACAAAATGAGAGATTTATTTCAATAAAAATAGAGTCTTGTTAAAGAAGTGGATATTCTAAAATATCTTTCCCCTAGAGAGATGTTCACATTATTTTCTATGAGGCCAATATCCAATTCCAGTGAACTGATCACAGTCCTGAACTGACCTGCATGGCCAAAAAAAACAGTAACAGAGACATCACACGGAGTACACTGTCAGTGTTTACAGTTTCACTTTTAAGCTGAAGTGCAATGGAAGCCACCAAATTCTCCAGCAGATGATAATGAGGAGTAGGAGTAGAAATTGAGCCACATTTTTAATTATGGCTTTTTGTGGAGTAATGGCTGCTACTTCTGTGTGTGTGGATGCGGAGTCGGATCCAGGAGTCGTAGGATTATGATGTGAATAGCTTCACAGAAACAGATTTCATCCAAAATATCAGGATGTCAAGGGCTACTTTTAATTACATCCATCACCGCCTCTCTCCCCCTTTCTCTCTGTAGGACTCCAGAATTCATGCGACTTTTATGTCACTCTAGATTGACATTTGTCACAATTTGGTGCTAGCTGAAGTGACAGTTCAGACTGAGGTAGCATTGCCAAAAAAACCCAAAAACAACAACAATTCGAACTGCATCTGATTTAGAAGCACATATGAAAGTGGCCCAAATCAGAATTGAAAAGATCAGATTCCATGTGATTTGTGAAAAAAAGAGATCTGATTCACATATGAGCAAAAAAAAAAAAAGTCTGATTTGGCCATGATGAAGCCATGATATTTTAATAAAATATGTATTTCATGCTGTGTTCTTATTTTGAGCAGATAAATTATGTCTCTTTGAGAACCCCCCCCCCCCAAAAAAAAACCTTTCACTTTATACAAACATTTAAATTACATTTTTGTTATGACATCCACACTAGAACAATTGACCTATAGTACCTGGTCTCAGAAGGGTGATGCCACAGCCTCCTCCCCCTGCGCCGGTTAGCTTGCTGTGGAGCCCTTTGGCCAGTGTGACCCGGCATAGTGTGTCCAGGGCAGGGTGTCCCACACCCATCACATCCAGGTGGCGCTGGTTAATGTCAATGAGCTCCTATAAATGATAAGACACAACTGTTGTTAATACCTGTTGCTATGGACAAAGAAGAAGTAATGTGGATGTAAATATGGGCTCTTTAAGACATTTTACATTAAAAAAGGGATATGATATTGTATTAAGTATTACAATTACATTTTACCGCTGTAATGTTTTTTAATGCAAGATGCTTTACACAGTCTCTTAATATTTTGTACCTCTAGAATATTGTAGTGCTCTCCTGTGATAGGCTCACTGGTCATCTCTGAGAGTACTTTCTCACAAGTGCAGGAAATGGCATCAACTGAGTCCAGCACTGGGGTCATAATAGAGGGAAACTACAGGAGAGGAAAACAAACACAAAGGAAATCAACATCCCGAACATCACGTGTGCGCAGCATATCTACTCAGAGTTATTACTGTAGATGTGTATGTGTAAAACAACAGGTGTCATTGTGCAAAATAAACAGTTTCACATGCTTTATACAAACACAGACTGTAAAATGGAAGGTTTGTCTTTGGATGTGCTCCAGCCTGATCACAACACTGCCACAATACCATCCAGGCCTATCGACGTCTGAGGCAGAAAACTGCACACCTGCTGGTGTCACCAAGGCAACAGCACACAGGGGTCTGGCTAAGAGTTTAATTTCAATATTTTATGAAGGCACTCAACGCCAGGCTCTGGAGTAGCTCCCATGCAAAAGCACCGCCTATTATATTAATTACAGTGTCGGCAAGTAACGCACGGGGGAGGAGGAAACCATTTAGTACCTTGTTAATCTTGTCCTTCACCCTGGCAACAAGTACCTTGGTGCTACGTGGTACTTTGGTGTTAGTGAGGAGGATTCTTAATAACGGCACCCTGGAAGTAAAGCAGACAGATCAGAGTTTTATTTATGAGATGTATTATGCTGGTTCTCTGCTGATGCACTAATTTTACCCAAATAATATTTGTTTTCTATGAGAGAAAAAACACACTATGATTTTATTAATTCCCTGTGTACTCTTTTTAAATGAAATCAAATTACAAAATTGTTAATCAGTGTCAATACCTGCTCAGCGGTATTATCTTCCCGGCTAAGAATCTCAGCATGCCACCTGCATACAGGGAAATCAAAAAGATTAAATAGATAATCATCAAATGATAATGAACAGTGGCAGTACAATACTCTCAATACTCTCTTAAAGAGTACTGTGTCCACGTACACCATATGTACTGTACCAGATCATTTCAGGCCTCACCCCATGTTCCTACAGCGTTGTCTACTCCTGAAGGATTACCATGGATGATCATCTCCCCTTGGAAAGCCCAGCTGTTAATCAGTTCCAAGTCCTCCTGACACCACCTGCAATTATTAAAGGAGACCTCTGTAGCTCCACAAACCCTCTCAGACACTAACCTCTAACTACTTCTTCACCTCCTAACCAAACATTGATATATGGGAGGGACAAGCAGTTGTATGTTCAATTGTGATGAAGCAATCGTCACAGAATTAGCAGCACAATACAGTACAACAATATCCCACTTGGCAATACATCTGAAGATTCATTTGTGTCTCTGATTTATATTGATTTCTGAAAATCTTTTTTCATTAGATATTTGATTGAAAGTTGTATTTCTGGCCCTGTCATTACCAAGAACCCGGGATAGAAACAATAACCTGAATGTATCTAAAATGTTACATCCTGGTAGGTGACATGATGCAATCTTAGTAAAACAGCATTCATGTGGCAGCTCTGTGTACTTGAAACGAGCTCCAAAAAAAACTTTTGAATGATTTCAAGTGACTAATGGATGTCATTTCAAAATTATGGACAATTAAATGATTGAAATGGGAAAGTTCAGTATTTTAATTAATTAATTTCTGACAGTGTTATAATGTTCTTTCCTCTTTTCCTTATTCTTCTAATTTCTCTGTAGGTTGTTTTTGTGTGCAATGATTATGCAGCTGTTTGGCTACAACACTCTTGAAAAACAAAGCAAATTAAATTAAAGCAACTTACATGCACCAAAAATATGACATCATAAGCTTCTCAAAGACAGTATTTATTGCATTGCAGGCTACTGTTTTGGATTGCATTATACTGTACAGACATTGACCCCAGTGTTAACCTCAACCCATGTATCGGTTTTTCTGTTTAATACGTATAATGTGATTCAAGGTCGTTTACTCTCAGTAACCGTAAAAACCAAAATAACTTGTTCAAAAAAGTGTTCACACAGCCAAATATTTCTATCTAATGCAAACTTCCCTTATTATAATGTTGTTACCTGGCAGTTTGATCCCACTCTTTGAGAGGGGTGGGGATGGCTCCACTTGCACAGAGCAAAGCTGCAGCTAAACACACAGAGTAGGCAGCACTTGACCCCAGTCCTGCTCCAGTCGGCAGCTCTGACCACACAGACACCGTCAAGCTGGGCAGCTCACTGAGAAAAGAAACATGAAAACTGAGCTTCTGTTAGTATATAAACTAATACTGTTATTAAGGGATGACTGCAGAGGACTGCAATGATTATAACAGTTTACTGGTACAGTTACAGTGTATACATAACTATGAGGAGTGTGTAATAAATAGTAATCCATACACTTCTATATGCAACAGAAACTTTCTGCTGTCAATGTCTATCCAGGAAGCGGCTTTCGGGCAGACAGGAGAATACTCTAACCTAATTGTCCAACTCTTCTCTCGAGGGAAAAACACATCCAGACTTGTTAAAGGCTGCAGTGTGGCCCAGTGCCAGACTCTCATTAGTGGTCTTCCTGTCAGAACCCATCACCTCTCTCAGACACGGCAGCACCGTGTCAGCGCAGATTAAACCTCCAGACAACCTGCAGCTCTAATGTTCCTGAGCATCTTCCCTGTTCACAGCTGCTGGAGTCGCTAAAACTAACATCCGGCCTTCGAGTCAGTCTCTCTTTACTAGCTTAATTTCTACATGAAGGGATTGCAGGAGATGCAAGGAGATGCAGTGAAAATCCCATAACACTCATCAGTGCATGAACAGTGAGTACATTTTTTGCAAATAAAGAAGTGAGGCAGAAACATCAGTGTAATAAACCTTCAGATGGAGATAAATACTTCGGACCTTTTTTATATTCTACTAGTTTTAGTTACATTTACAGAATTTAGTTGACATAAGCCTCATAATTTAATAAAGACATGTCAGTGCAAGTATGAGCAAATGTTTCACATGCTCATTGGTCATGATATGCAAATTAGTCCCACCATGATACACTACAGTACGCCATGCTACACATGATAAATAACATAATCAGCCTGCTTTAATTTAATTTGAACTGGGATGTAAATCACACACAAGCTCACAAACTAATAAATTCAGGTCTAGTAGGCTGTCGATATTCCACATGGTAGAGGTGTTGAGTCATTGTAAAACTAGTTATACAACTACAGGCACAGAACATAGCTTGCGAATAATTCTTCTTTTACATCAAAACATCCCAGACTCAGGCATGTTTTCTACTGGGACTGAACCATCAGACAAGTGAGTCACAGATCTGGTGAGAACCCCTCACCCCCCTCCCTCCTCTCCTCAAAGCACACAGGACGACAGTCCTGGAGCGCAGAAGAATCATGATGACACAAGCAAAGGGCACACTTCCCACCTCCACATGACAAAGATGTAATATTTTACACAGCAATGTGTTCCTATAGCCCTCAGTAGTAACGACTTCATGAGCTTCTTCAATGATACAATTCCAATTATGAGAAACAAAATTCATCACCTCCAGCCCTTAACCAGTACCGATTTATCTTCAAACTCAGGAACCTTAGAAACAGCTGTAAAACTGATATATTTATACTGTTTTTCTCCCATTGACCTTCCTTTAAAGAAGCTGTAATTAAACCTCTTATTTAAAACCCCACTCTTGATCCAGGGGGTTTTAGCCAACTATAGACCTAGAAAGGGAAGGTTAGACTTCCCTTTCTCTCTAAGATCCTTGACAAAGCAGTCACTAATCAATTGTGTGACTTTCTTCATAACAATGGTTTATTTGAGGAATTTCAGGATTTAGAGTGCATCATAGCACAGAGACGGCACTGGTGAAAATTACAAATGACTTTCTAACTGCATCAGACAAAGGACTTGTCTTTGTACTTGTCTTGTTAGATCTAAGTGCTGCATTCGACACCACTTATCATCACATCCTATTACAGAGAGTGGAAAATTTAATTGACATTAAAGGAACTGCACTAAGCTTGTTTAAGTCCTATTTATCAGATCCTATTTATCTTGGTTTGTACACGTTCACGACAAATCCCGCATGCACGCCAAAGTTATTCATGGAGTTCCACAAAGTTCTGTGCTTGGACTAGAGCCCGACCAATATGAGTTTTTAAGGGCCATACCGATTGTGATATTAGAGAATTTTAAAATCTGATATTCTGATATATCGGCAGATATTCTTCTTTCTCCTTCTTTTCAGAAACACATAAGACTAACAAAGATTATCCGTAACATTTGTTATGTGCAGTTATGAGACCTCACCAAGATAACGTGACATAATGCAGTTGTTCTTATAAATGGTACTTTGAACAAAAGCACTCAAAACACAACTGAAGGATCCCTCTCGCCGTTTCTGCTACAATTATAATTCGTCCTATTATTATACCTTGCCACTGTCGCCAAGTGCTTACTCATGGTGGGAAGTGCTGGGTCTAAATAAGATTACAAGGAGTACAGCCTAGACCTGCTCTATATAGAAAAAGCAATGAGATAACTTCTTTTATAAATTTGAACTGTATAAATTAAATTAAATTGGAATTTAAGTGAACCTCGAACTCTCACACACGAGTAGCTTCAAAAAAAAAAGAAAAAAAAGATGCAGTTGCAACATTCATTCCCTGCAGATGGCAAAAGTGCAAAAGTTGCAAAATGTTCAGATACTTTTGCTTTCCATTGCCTGTGCATGAAGGACATTCACATTCTACATTTGCATTTCTTACTTTGCTTGCCAAAGTGGTACGGATGCCCTGAGAAGCATGTGAAAAATTAGTTTTAGATGATCCATTTTCTAAGTTTGAAAGATTATCCTGGCAAACCCTTTGCCACCTGTTCTTAAGTCATAAACACAGGTTGGAAAACAATTTAGATCAGACTTAAGAAAATGGATTAAAAGAATTTTTTTTCTCACTTGCCACACAGGGCTTCCATAAAGGTGCCCTACACTGGATTAAAACAACTGCCACAACTGGACTATATTTGACGGGCGTGGTGTCTGTTTTTTCTGGTATCAAAAATATCTGTAATATGTAATGTAATTTTTTGTTCACCTGGGCAAACTAGCTGCAAAAAAACAACAAATGCTGAGAAGAATAGTAGCACCATCTCACCCTGATCCAAACAGTGATAGGTAGATGTAGAGGAAGGCTATGGTGGCCATGTTGCAATTATCCAAGTTTTCATTGGTTACACCAACAAATTCACGTAGTCTCCTCACAAGTTCAGCATTCAGACGTTTCACCTCCTCCCTCTTACCTATTAACATGAGTTACAAGATATGACAAACAATAAAAATCTCTAAAAGCAGTACTCATTGTATGAGTCTACATGACAAACACTGCAAAATGTAGTAATTCACATACATGATGGGATATGCACAATGTCTCAACACTGAAATTTCCTTGTATGTACAGCATTATGCATGATGCAGACACAACAGTAAAAATTACAGTGTATGTGGGTGCTAATGGTCACCAGTACTGCATTATCCCTTACCACAAGAATCAGAACTGAGCTGCTTCAGTTCAGACATGTCCCAGCAGAGGAATGTGTCAATATTTGGGAGGTTGATGCAAACTTTACCAGTAGTGGTGGCTTTCAACCGTAAATATGTTCGCAGGTTCAAACTCACAGCAAGAGCCACCTGTAATGGAGCAGAGAGCACAGGGTGATTAAATGGACATACTTTTGTGTGGATATTTTACATTACTTTAAGTATTTTTCCAAACCATACAATTATTATTTACAGTGCAGGAGGAGAATCTACTTGAAATAGAATAGTAGTGATTTCCTCTAAACACGTGATGTTTTGGTCTGTAATGGATTTCATATTCTTTTTGCCCTGGCTTCACTTTAAGATCTCACACGCTCCGTATCATCCCTGTATTAGCTGTACTTTCAGGTTAAGTTACCTTTCCGTGTACAACTGCATGCTCTCCGTGGAGGATCGCCTTCCCCGGAGCAGACACGAAGCAGTCCTTCACTTGCATTTCTGTAACGGTTTCCAGGGTACAAAAATATGTCCAGGGCAGTTCGACAGCCTGCGAGTTAAACTTGTCGCTGACAGTATTATCATTAGCTAGCTTAGCCACCTTTAGTGACTGTTAATCCTCTGAAGCGGCAACACGCAATACACAACTCTTCCCCGCAGCTCTGCGCGTTTCCATGAAGACTCCTCGAATATGTGGAGTTTAACATAACATTTCTGGTTAAAGTTACTGGAAAAAGCTCTAAGCACAAATTCTCTTCAACACAGCGTGTTAAAAACACAGCTGACATACAAGGGGCGAGCCGAACATAGGCTTCGCTCCCAGTATCCAATCAGCGCCGCAGATGGTTGAACATATGTTATTTTGTCCAATCAGCTTTCTGTACTGTCCCACCACCTGGTGAGTTGACCAATCATGCGATGAAAACGAAACGCCCATAAACTACGGACACCACTGAGGGACAAAGGGTGTTAGCCGCTATCGTTCACCTTTAGACGCTAACTTCTAGATTTAACATGGCATCGTTTATTATCAAACCTGCTCACCTCCGCTGTGTTGTAAGGACAGGAAGGCTCATAGGCGAGTCTCGGGAAACACTGTCTTCAGGCAGAAGGTAGTTGTACACGTGCACAGTGTTGTAACAGTCTATGTAATATAGAAATGTGCTAACTAGCTGACACTAAACACATTTACCACAGTAGCTTGATTCTTTATGTTGAGCTGGAGTATTGCTTCAAACTGAAAATTTAAAGACCAACCGAAACCAAAAGAAAACTTTATTGTACTGTATACTGTGTACCTGCGTTTATTAACGTTAATGCCTTATCTGTTGGTTAAATATGCTAACAATCATTTGATCCCAATTCTTTTCTTTTCTCTCCCCGCCCCCCCAACAGTTATGCCACTGAAGGAGACACCAAGGTGCCCAAAATATACACCAAAACTGGAGACAAAGGTTGTTTTTTTAACTTTACAAGGAAAGCAATATGTTACAGCACTGTTACAGTACAGTAAATTGTGCTTACAGAAGTTGACTAATTTCTGCTGTACCCCGTTAAAGGTTTCTCAAGCACATTTACAGGAGAAAGGAGGCCAAAGGAAAATCATATTTTTGAAGCCTTAGGAAATACAGATGAGTTGTCATCTGCTATAGGGTAAACTTTTTGCTAATATCACAGGTCACTTGTTCTATAAACTGCCTTACCTGCAGTGACTGTATTGAATTGTACCTTACAGCTTGGCCAGAGAATTTTGCCTCGACAATGGTCACACATTCACATATCAGCTAGACAAGGTTAGATTTTCACGATGCATTCATTTGCTTCCTTTATTGCAGACATCTTACATCAGCCAGATAAAGGATTTCTGACAATGTATTTTTTTTTTTTCATTTCAGATACAGTGCATTTTACAAGACGTGGGCTCCAACATTGCCACCCCTCCAGCATCTGCAAGAGAAAGTCATTTAAGTATGCACTTGCTGGCTACTCTAATGTAGTAACATATTGTGTGTTGTGTGCTTGAGCAAGAGCTCTTGGGTTTATTTTTTTCTGTTCTGTTTTTCTAAGAGAGAACACAATTTTCTGCTCAGCCAATTGCAGACCTGGAAACCTGGATTGATAAATTTACAGAAGAACTCCCAACACTGACCAACTTCATTTTACCTGTAAGCCCATTTGTGCATCTGTAGTACACAGAGTTCTGTTGTCCCGGTTTTTTCCACTTAATTTAACACTTATGCTTTGTGTGTCACAGTCAGGAGGGAAGAGCAGCGCAGCTTTGCACTTAGCTCGGACAGTGTGTCGGAGAGCAGAACGCAGGTCAGTTGTGCTATGTTCCTTGGCTTGAATGCCGTAAAATGACCCGCTTTTGTCTTGCTTTTCCAGACACAGTTGGTCCTGACAGATCTTTGTTCTTGTTATAGTGTTGCTCCAATTGTGCGGTCAGGGGAGGCAGATCCAGATGTTGCGAAGTTTTTGAACAGGTCAGTCCAGTGTTTTGTAATTAATGTGAGAGTATGGTTGCTCTATTACGCATCTGATAAATGTCACATTTTCACTCAGATTGAGCGACTACCTCTTCACCCTGGCCAGATATGCAGCCATGAAAGAAGGCAAGGAGGAGAAAATCTACAAAAGACCTGAATGACCAGATTCTCACATGTGGAATAAGACAAAGACCAAATTTGTTTTGGGAGAGGCAGGGAGTTGGTTGAAGAGATTTCATTTTTCCCATAAATATATTAAATATAAATGAGGTCAAAAATAATTTTATTTTGATGCAACTTTCTTCTTGGCATAATGTGCAAATAAACCTAAAGGTCCAGTATGTAATATTTAGGAAGATTTATTGACAGAAATGCAATATAAAATACAAAACTATGTTTTCAGTCGTGTGTGAAGACCTTACATAATGAACAGTTATGTTTTTATAACCTTAGAATTAGCCATTTCTCTCTACATACACCATGGGTCCTCTTACATGAAAGTCGCCATGTTACAGTACAGTAGCCCAAACAGACAAAGTGCTCTACAGAGCATGTTTCATTACTATGTTGAATACATATAAAGAAAGAGGAAGAAGTAGTAGGCCTTGATGTTGTTTGGTTTGTTACAAGTACGAAGAAAAGAGAAATTAGGACAAAGGGAGATCACATTATTTATCATTACCATTATTTACCACTAGATGCCACTAAACCTTACATTGAACCTTGAACTGTGACTACATCTTAAACCATTCAGCCAATACATGTACTGGTGATTTAAGTTTGCACAGGTAATGTTTCAAACACATATTCAGTTGACTTTATATACAGTTATAGTACTGCAGAGAAACTTTAATAATGAGAGTAGTTCTTGTTGGTTTAACAATTGTCATGACACAGAGACTGAACAACCAGTATGGATTATTGCTCTTCCTCTGTTACACATGGCTGTACCCCAGTGCATTTTGTTTAAATGTCAAAACACTAACAATACATTTGCATGTTAGGACTGTTCAGGACCTAAGGGGCATTCGGCTTTCTTCCAACGTGGCTCACTCTATCACGCAGTCACAGGATCTGGCACCAGCCTTGGCTCTTCTGGGACAGGGTGCTGGCCCATGTCATTAGAGACAGATTGCGGTCCTCATAGGGCGGATAACGCAGATAGGTTACACACTCAAACCGTGTGCCTCTTAGCAGGCATGATTTCCTGTGAGAGAAGGTGTCAAAGCTGTAGCGGCCATGGTAGGAACCCATTCCACTCGCACCTGTTAAAACAGTGTTGGGAGTTCATATATTATTGGTTATGTTATTCCGCCACTATGTTTAGCATAATTCTTCTCTGCTGCCACTGACTTACCAACTCCACCAAATGGCAGAGTCACCATAAGACTCTGCAGGATGCTGTCATTGGAGCAAAAGCTTCCACTAGAGGTCTCACTCATCAGCCTTGAGATGACCTGTATTGTCAGAAAGGCCAACACATGATCAGAATATACACATCGGCTGCACCGAGATCAAACAATGAATACAGACCGTCTTAAACTCTTTCACGTACCTTGCTGTTGCTGGAATATGCATACACGCAGAGCGGTTTCTCTTGCTTATTAATGAAAGCAATTGCCTCGTCCATACACATTACAGTCAGAACAGGAAGAACTGGGCCAAAAACATCTTGTTGCATGACAGAATCTGGTCCTGTTACCTCTGTCAAAATCGTTGGGGCTTCAGACAGAAAACGAATTTAACAGTATTAAATATAAAACTTATGACAGGTTTTGTTTCAGAGAATCCCGCACAGAGAACACTTACCAATATATTTCTCTGCTTCTATCACTTGCCCACCCACAGCCACCTTGCCAGATCTCCACAGCATGTCTCTCGTACGGTTGAAGATCTCTAGATTGACCATGCGGCCATAACTGCGGGACTCTCTGGGATCAGAACCGTAGAACTGCATCAGACAGCCCTTCAGGGCCTGCACCAGCTGTGCTTTGACGTTCGTGTGGCACAGGATGTAGTCAGGAGCCACCACGTTCTGCCCAGCATTGTGAAAACGTGCCCAGGCGATGCGCTGTGCGGTGGTGGCAATCTCACAGTGTTGGTCCACATAGCATGGGTTCTTGCCACCCAAAACCAGGGTGACAGGTGTGAGTGTGCGAGCTGCTGCCTGAGCAATTCTGCTTCCCTCCTCTCTGTTTCCTGGGTGATTGACAGACATCCTTAAAAATAATTCAATAAATAATCACACAGTTATTTTATAGCAAAGTTCATCTTTACCTGTAAAGAAGACATGGTCGTATTTTAGTTCCAAAACTTCAGGCAAGTCACTCGTGCCTGCAATAATCACATGGAAGCATTCCTTGAGGAAAACAAGAATTTTAGATCAGATCATTACATTTTTACTGTAGCATTGTAGGTCCTAAATGTAAATTTGATTAATGTAAAATCAATACACGAGTTCAACTGCAGAATCAGTTTGACAGGTAACTTTTGAGTCAGTCAAAATGTGAATGTTTCCATACTCCCAGATCTGACCACATCAAACCTCTTTCAAGTCACATTAAAGCAGCTTTTTTGAGTCTGTGTCTGCTCTCTTTTAAAGTGCACATACCAAAAGCTGTCTTCTTAAGTAGATTCATACTGAGTCATGACTCAAATTAGTGGAATAAAATTCCAGGGCTACCTATTCCTTTAAAGTATTTACCAAGCATTTACTAAACCCCTCAATATACGAGTGAAAACCCCACAAAAAGTCGGCCTTTGTGAGACTTCAAGACAAAAAAAAAAAAAGATTTGCTGTAACTTGCTAAACTACTTAATCCATCCTCCCTGCTATGTAATTACTCACATTTTCCAAGTAGAAGGGGATGAGGCGATGAAGGAGCTCTGCTGTGTGAGCGGTGCACTCAGAGGGGCTGATGATTGCACAGTTTCCTACAAAATTGAATAAACTATCATCAGTAAGCCTGTGTGAAGAAAAATAACACTACAATTAAACTGATTAAATGGGGGTCTTCAGTCTCTGCACCTGCAGCGATGGCCCCTACCAGCGGCACCAGACACATCTGGACAGGACTACACCAGGCTCCAATGATAAACACCACCCCCAGCGGCTCACTGACCACCAGACACTCGTCCAACGTGGTGGACTACACCAATCAGACAAGCTCAGAATTAGGTTACAAGTGAAAGAGACCTCTTAGACTCTGCAACTTAAGTTTTAATCTGCTTTGGCGGGCCGACACAATCCATTTCTTTGTAGCAGCGAGACTGAGAATGTTCTCTCCTGAAAGGTTGTGTAGGCCAAGACAAAAGTCTTACCATATTTCCTTCCACATGCTGCGGCTGCATCCACTTCTTAAGATTGCTGATGGCATGAAATGCCTCATTCTTGACAGGAATCAGTTCTGACACAACTGTCTCAAACCGTGGCTGGTTACAAAAATAACGAATGAAGACAAACTGTCAAGAGATGACTATTTGAATTATTATGTCAGTTGTCATTGTCTCATATTTTTAACTAGTGCAAAACATTGCAAGTGACCGCTTCACCACTCACCTTATGAAGGTCCCTTCCTAGAGCATCCACAAAGTCACACTCATGTTCTTCCAGCATCCGCACCACAGCCTCCAGCTGCGCCAGTCTGAAGCCTTCCGTGAGGGTGCGTCCAGCTTGAAAGGCAATTCTAGCCCTCTTCAGCAGATTCACACACTCCAGAGGGTAAGTCTTCAGACATGGCTCCCCCAGCCTAGTCCTGAAACAGTAGTCAACAGTTTTAACACCACAGGGCAATAACAACACATAATCCTCAATTTATATGCTCATCACTATAGGCTACCTTCTGCACGTTAACCGGCCGTTCCTCTGACAAGCATAGCACGCCCTTACTTTTCCACTCATGTTTGTTCCAGTCAGGAATTGTCCACTGCTGGCCTTTCTGAATGGAGTTAGTGCATAGTTAAGCCTATGCACCAGTTAAGTAAAAGCTCCACTGGCATGATGGATAGTGAAATCTTAACAACTCCAGCCAATCAGGTGGCTGGATGCACAAACAAAGCTTTAAACCAGCCACCCCACGGCATCATGTAGAGGTGAACCAAGGACAGCAGAGGTGTCTCGTACACACTTAAGAAATTACTTTTACATTTAATTTGCTTGCTTCTTCTGCAAGTTCTGATGACCTTATCGTCAATATTTCTTTACATTCATGTGAGTGAATCTGTTGACATTACCTTGGACGCACACTAGGGGTTTCAAGCACAACGTCTATACTTCCAAGGTGCACGGATAAGGGGAAAAAGTCTGAAGAGCTCAAAACTCCAGCAACACTTCCAGCATAAAGAACTTTATTGTAACTTGTTTCAGCTTGTGGGTCCGAAACGCCTTCTATGGTTGTAGGCTATACTGCAAGTGTTGCAGGTGTTTTAACATTACCTTCGCAGCGCTTTGAACCATCGCGCTGGAGAAGGGCTCGGTGGACTGCACATGGCTGTTCTGCAGGGCAGGGTCACGTGGAGGCAGGTAGGCAGCTCAGATTACTACAACCGCGCTGTTCACCCCTGATCACAAGACAGGCAACAAGCGCAATGGAGATTATGAGGAGTAATTCAGGAAAACCATAAAATGTGGTGTTACGTATTACATTCTCAATACCACAAGCTCCTGTTGATGTTTCAAGCAGCCTGTCATAGATCAACACACCTCAGTCCCATGAGCAGCTCCACTGTGGCGTCTGCCGCCTTCCAGCCTCAGCAGGTGTTTGTAATAAAGTCATTAATTAAACGTTAAAGACGCCAGAGGATTGAGAGGGGAAAGAATACAAATTGTGTTGTAAATTATTTAAAGTACATGATTTAACATTACAGGGGGGAAAGTATCTTACACATGGACAAATCTTACATGGGAATCTCTTCTTTTTTTTGTTTATAGCAACACACTCCAGACTTTAATGCTGCCAGTTTCAAAGACACTTTAAAAAGAGATGGAAACTTTCACAGGAAGGGTGGGAACATTTACAGGATAATTTTTTTTTATTATTGTTTGTACTAAAAGAGTGGATATTCAAAGTCAGCATCAGGACTCCACTGGTACATTTAAAGCCTAGCCTACTCTTGACATCATTTAAAACAGATGAGTGACCTCATCAGACCAGACAGACAAGCTTGTGAGGTATCGTTCATCCCTCTTGCACAACACGCGTTGTGTGTCGTGTGAATCCACTCGCTGTGTTTCTGCTTCTTGCTTGAAGAGATTAAAAGGAGAGCTGAAGCCTCCAGACTGATTTGTCAGATTTGAATATAGCTTAATCTCATTAGTAGACTGCAAGTAAATTCAATACAACCATTGTTATATGTGTGTGTGTGTATGTATAGAGAGAGAATGGTTGAATTTTAATTATAATCACTTGTTTTGTTGTTTTCACACCAGTTAGTGGCCATGATATTACTAGTTAGAAACATGGCAATTATCAGTATGTTCTATAGCTTGTGTAACTCATTAACAAAAGTATCCATATTCATTCATAACAGGACATATTTTTTTGCATAATAAAGAACTTGGTAAAGATTTGATGTTTTCAGTTCAACTCTTTCTTTGAGAGTTGTAGTCTTTCTGGTAAAGTCTATTCATAAACGTTATGATGCAATTGAACCCTGTATAAAGTAATATTTAGGCTTATAAGGTAACATTCCCCCTCATGTCCCTTTTCCCAACAGCCACAAACAGCAGAGAGGTGTGCAACATTTCCATCCAAGGGAACATCAAATCAAGCACTCGCATTTGGTTGAGAAACCAGTCCTTGACATCATATGGAGAGATTTTTAAACCTCAAATTATTTTCCGCATGGCTTAAAAAGTCCACAGATCAGAGAGCATCGTAGTAAAACCCTCCTCGGTTGTTGCTGTTGTTGTAGTGGTAGTACAACAACTCAACAGTGGTTGAGTTTCTGCGCTGTTTTGTTAGTAGGAGCAGAGAGTCCAGGTATATAGCCCCCGTTTCTATGGCTTGTTTCCGTATACGTGGTTGTTGGATACAGCTGAAATACAGTCAGAGATGTGAGAGCGGATGGGGGATGGTATTATATATGAGGCACTCAACGTTCTTCAAAGGTGTAGTGAGAAATCTTCAGTTTTACTAGTATTAAGTACAAAGACTAACATCATCGATTAACTTTCCTTCATTACTTCATTTTTCTGGAGTGGGTGTCGAGCACAGATGTGTGACAATGAACAGCTGCTTCTGCTTTACTGGGCAGATACAAATAGTAACAAAACATTACAAGTTTTGTTTTGTTTTTTACTCAAAAGTAAAATTGCTACAGCAAGGACATCTTTTGGTACTCAAACAACTGGATCAGATCGGGGGTTTTTTTCACGTTATGAAATTCTGCCACTTTAGATTTCCAAATGTATTGAGAACATAAAAAGCAGAGAGCAAATGTCTCTCAGGTAGCTAAAGTGTCTGTTGGTGGAGAGAAATGGAGTGAGGTCAAAATTACTTTCCTCAAAAAATGGGACATAATGTAATAAACACAGGATCACTGTTGTGAGCCACTCCTCCTTCGTGGAGGTTGAACACAAGACATAGATTTGTCTTTCATTTATAAAAGATGCATTATGTTCAGCAAAACATTTTAAGACTCATCCAATATCAGCTAAAAGTTGCTTGGATAATGGAGTCCAAGCTTATAAGTATATTAACAATGCCCCGCTTGGTTTTGCTCGAGTGAGTCGACCCCGTGTCTAATGGCTTGCATTGCATCTGTATTGCTTTCCAGTTCGCTTAAAATGGGAGTGTTAGATCCGAGAATGATTCTGTTAAGCCTGAGAAACAGAGATCTAGCCACTAAACATCTGTATTTCATCAAGTTAAACACACAACATATTGGATTTCGAAAGTGGCAAAGGGAGATGCTAAAAATTGGATTGTGCTGCAGAGACAGCATCCCCTTTGATGTAAGGGAGTGGGCTGAAATAGAGCAGAGCTCATCCAGTTCTAAAACAAAAAACAAAAGGAGAGTTTGTGGTTTCTTCATGATTCCCCTTTTGTTCCCGTGAGGCCCCTTTGACGTGACAGGCTCCAGTCCAGGTAAGCGGAGCATCTTGCTTAGTTCAGATTGTCCTGATGCGATGGAGTTAGGAGAGCTCAAAGCCTGTGTTCATGCTGATAGCGTAGCGCAGCTTATCGCGCAGGATGCTCTTCTTGCTGTAGTTGGGCAACTTGAGCAGGTTGAAGCACGTTGATGAAGTGGGAAGCCGCCCACCAGGCTCCTTCTTGCGGATAGTGAAAAAGCCCCTAAGAACACTGCCAAGGGTGTCTCCAGTGTCCTGGACACAGGAAATACTCTGTTAGTACAAACTTAGCACATGGATGCAAGTTACAACACAAATGTGCAGCATCAATTTCCTCCTTTTATTTAAAATTCTTACCTGATCATCTGAAACTTCAACACAACGGATGGAGAAAGGTGGTTTGAGGTAGGCAAAACCTAGAAGAGGCGGCCTCGAGCAGCTGGTGACAAACTGTGAACATACATTTTAAAGACAATAAATGAGACAATGGTAAACCACCTTGAGGCAGAAATTAAAAGCTTTCGGCTGTGACGATTTACTTTAAGGAACATAGCCCTCTCTTCAGCATTGAAGTCACTAGACAGGATGTCCCACAGCCAGATGATGACTCGATGGCTGCTGTGAAAACCTCCATAGTAGACCGTGTGTTTCCTGAGAAAGAGAGAGGAAGACAACTAGGATGAGCATCTCTGTACACAAGAATGTAGATGAAGGAAAATGTCTGTCGTTGTATTTCGGACACATTTACTGAGTAAACTTCCATTACAATGAGTATAACTGCTGTAGTGGCAAAGCGAGTAAAGAAGAAGATTTTAGTCCTTCTGCTCATTAAAGGTGTCTGAAATGTCACATACTTCAGGTCATCCAGATCAATCTCAGCATTGTCTCCCGAGACAAGACGCTGAACTTCAGGCGTGGAAAACATGTGCAGCCACTCCGGGTTAATGATACTGCGGAAGCCCCGAATGAAAGCTGCCGTTTGCTCCTTAATCTGCGTGTGCATCCGGAAGTGAGCCATGAGGTGGATGTAGCTGATCCTGCAAGAAGTGGTAGAGTTAGACAGTGATTTCTATTGAGTACAACAGCCAGCATAAGGAGAACCTTTCAAACTTAAAATGGGACAGTACCCCTATTATTTTTTTACATACTTGTTTTCGTTGGTGACGGGCATGGTTTTCCCCCCAGGTATCAACTCATGACAGACAAGCTGTAGGGGAAGATAAAAAGCAGCTTTTGACTTGTGAATTTCATGTGTTTAACTAAACTGTATGATATCCTCCACACGTTCCATTCTTACCTGCCCCATAACATCCTCATCATAGGACAACGTCAGTCCTAGATCCCCTACGTCTCCATCATAGCGCTGAAAAACACAAATAAAAGATGTGTGATAGAGTTGAAAATGTGACAAATAGGTTAAAAACAAAAAACGAATTGTCCGAGTGCAATTCTAGCTGACCTTGATGGAAGTGAGGTTCTTGTAAAACTCAGAGTCCAGCGAGGGCAGCTCGTCGATGGAGCTGTAGAAAGTGCTGTGGTGGTGACCCAAGACTTGACTGAGGAAGAAGGAGGCAAAAGGGACGTCCACAACGATGCCCTGAGTATACAGAAGTTACAGTCAATATAAAGAAGTTACAGTTATACATTGACTGAAGATTTACTAGAAAACACTGTGTTCAGAGTGAGTGAGTGGGGGCATTTCCTCTGAAAGCACAAATGTACCTCATAGACAGCTTTCCCCAGCATCTTCCCCACAAACTCAAACAGCTGCAAATGGTTCTCATGAATGTATGATGTAGGTGAAGGATACAGCCTTTCATTTCCACTTGTAGTCTATGGAAAATAAATATATCGTACAAACATGTCAATTCGATGTCAGCAGCAGAAGTGTGGCAGCTTAAAAAATGCTTTTCTATTTGCCTTACCCTGAACAGGTTGAGAGCAGGATTGAACACTTTCTTAATGATCTCCTCTAGAAACTCTTTGAACACACCATCCTGATCGATACCTGCTTCATCTACTCCCAGATCATTGACAAACTTCACACGAATGACGCCTTTTATCGAATTCGCTGGTAATCGGCGGAGCTGGTCATATCCGTCCTTAGGACAGGGAAATACAAGCGTTACTATGGAACAACTGACATAGAGCAGTATGTTACTAAATTTATCTGATCTGTTGACTCCATACCTCTAACATCCGTGAGCGGCGAATGGTAATATGAGTGACATGCGGTGAAGCAGAGCTTGTTTCTATCAATCCTAAATTTTCTTTTTCCTTTGTAACGATGTTCCTGAACAGAAGCACCCTCTAAAAATGAGAGGGGAGGTAATTATACAGCTGTAAATGAAAACAATACTCTGTCTTAAACGAAAGGATCCTGTTTACTCACGTTTTTATGTGGAATGACATGTGGGATGTACTGCAGTAAAAGCTGGGCTCTTTTCTTGCCTTTCTCCAGCTCTTGGAACAACAGGCTGGGTTTTAGATCCCTGAATGCAATGCCACAAAGATGTGAAGGTGAGCTTTTAAATGTAATCACAAACGAATGAAACAGAACCCGGACGTCTTAGGATATCGGCAGCTATTCAGTGTTTGTATATACTTGCGTAGCCAGTGTTCATCAGGGGTGAAGCGTCGCCTGCAGTCCCGTTCATAAAGCACCATCAACCAGCCATGAACACTGTGGAACAACTCCAGTTTCTCTCCCTTGGCATTTTCTTTTAAACACAAAATATAAAACAGCTTCAGTAAAAATATACCTTTTCAATTCGGTGTCATCATCAAAATGTTCCAAATTCTGTGAAGCCACACACTCACCTAAGATACCATCCCATATCATCTTGTACACAAACGTGTTTAAAAACGAGGAGATAGTGAGGAGTTCCTCTATCTTGAAAGATGTTTGTTCTTCATACACTTCTATGTCATCCAGAATTCTGTAACACAATTAACAGCGTGTCGTAAAATGTTGCTGCCACACTGGGTGCACCTTATGCACATTGCAGTAAAAATTATTAGAATTACGTGATGAGGTGTCGTGAGCAGTCACAGAAGAGCATGAGCATAGCCAGGAGCTGCTTGGACTCTTCAGTGTCATTGTTCAGACACTCCATGAAGAGTTTGAGGCCTCCCTGTGGGCCGAGTTCACAGATGAAAGCCCACAGTTTGGGCAAAAGTTCATCAAGATGTGTCAGACCTGCAGCAAAAAACAGAATGCCCAGTGACATACTCCAGGATGTTACTGTATGTTTGTATAATATATAAAAATGTAAGATTCTGGTACTGACCGGTGAGTATCTGGAGTCGTATCTGCGTTAGTGTAGACAGAGCCGTCTGATAGAGCACGCAGATGCTGCACACCTTCTGAACTTCAGCCGAGTCGACTCGCTTCCCTCCGACCGGTTTCAGGATGTTTCGTACAGAAGCCGACTTCTGAAATGCTCGTTTGAAGAGGTCTGTCAAAACACAACACACCAGGAATACAGAGAACCTTCAAGAACCTCCAAACCTTTTTTTAAAACTCAACACACTGTACTTATTTTAACATATTAGGTTTAGGAATAGGTTTGGGTTTATAGCTCACTTTTAACTGGCAGATTGTTTTGTGACGTGCTAGGTTGCGGGGGTGGCGGAGTGGGCTCCTGACTCTCCAGCTTTTTAGAGAGGACGTCACTGAAGAGTGTCCGAATAACAGAAACACCCCACAGGTACTGAAGCTGCTTAGTGACCAGCGGCATTGACTCATTCAGACTGCAGAGAACAGTAGACAGAGGGGAGACAGCGTCAAGTACACAAATATGGCATTAAGTAAACAAATCATTTTGCTTTAAAGGCATAAAAAATATGCCTTTAAAGGCTTCATACACAGTCTAAATAGGCAAAACATTTCAAGTTTCCTCAGGAAGGACCAGGCAGCAGAAGTCTATCTCTGTGTGTTCCTTGACTTTAAAGCCCAACTGATTTTTGAGCTGTTACAGGACCTCAAATATTTCCTCTGTTTGCATATTTTGTGCCCCTTTTCAATGCAGTTCTCTGGTCAAAATTGCTTTGCTGAATAAATTCAAGCAAATATAAAGTATTTCACTGACCCGTAGTCTACAGTTTGGGAGAACCAGCCCAGGACAGGGTGCCAGTGGGTAAGGTTGGACTTCTTTTGGGATACATATCCCTGGCAGTAGGACAGCATGTCGGTCAGGTCCTTCACAAAATGGTTGGCCTCTTCCTCAAGGACTTTCTCATTGAGGTAGCCCAAGTGAATTAGGTTGCCTATCACATTATTAGAAAGATGTAGTCACAAGTGTAAAATGAACAGTCCACAGGACACACGCTGACTCTCTCATCTGTACACAACTAGATTGCACGGATTAAAATGCAAGCCCGTATCCAAAATATTATACCAAGTAAGCAGAGTGTGTGGCTCCCCTCGAGACACACACAGATGTCCAAACACTGTTCTTCTCGGCTGAGAAACAGAATGAACTTCCGCAGCAGGTCGTGGGTCTGGATGGACGACATACACTGTCAAAACAGAGCAGATATTAAAACATACTCTAATAGTTCAAATGATTACATACAGTACCACTGTGGAACAACAACATGTGATTCTATCCTTTTACCTCTGGAGTAAGCACATTGAGGTGGGATACGACGGCTGGAACTGACATGATGTGAATGAGGAATGATCTTAGCAGGTTATCGGAGAAGTGAGCAGCAATGACCGGCCTGAAAAATATTAGATTTAGTTAAAAAGACAGCCTGCAAATAAAACCACAAAAACACAGAGCAAATTGGTTATAGCATGTTGCCATCGCTTCATGTATTAAAATTATGTCTTGTGTTTTTAAATAGCAGTTAGAACCATCAAATTACCAGCTCCCAGCTCACCTTAATGACAAAGTGAAGATAGCTGTGAGGGTGCCTTTGGAGAGAGACGGTTTAGAACGAGCCAAGCCATTGGTCAGCAAGATCTAAACAAGAGAATTTAAGATGACATATAATGTGTATTTTTAGTAAAATAACAACAAAAACAATCACTGTCACACAACTGCATTGAATCCCTTGATAATTAAAAAAGTATGAGCTGTAATACTGAACCTGCAGCATTGAATAGAATCCCTTCTGATTGAGATGGCCCATGATATTTTCACAAATCCTCGTCAACGCGGGTCTGAGAGCTTCTCCTAAAATAATGAGGGGAAAACATCATGTTTTTCTCTGCAGAACGTGTGTCCTGCAACAACAAAAGATATGTTTATAATAATAACCTCAGCTTGACTTGAGACTTACCCTTCCCTCGGACTATCCGCCAGGTTGAAGTGTCCGTGAAGGTCACCAGCATGGTGAGGTACAGTGTTACCAGTTTGTTGTCCTGAAGTATGTCAGGCTGCAAATCCCAAAACAGATAGTGATATGTCCAACTGAAGTCATGAAATGGCCGATTAAAACACAAGTTCCAGCTTCAAATCAAGACCAACCTTTAAAGTTTTCAGTCGCTGACAGCACGTCCACAGCACATCTTTGATCTGCTTGAGCCAGGGAATAGTGAGGTCTTTGGAGAGAGCCAAGGAGACATACCAGACCTGGGGCCAAAAGTGAGAACAGTTGCTAAGACAAATATCATATTTAAAAATGTTTGGTATGTGGAGGGTATAAACATTTGGACACTCACTTTAGGTTCATTTTCAACCTCCATACTGGCAAGGATAGCACGGCAGAGCTTCTCAAACCTCTGTGTGAGGAACAAAATTACAGTTATTTGAGTTACACAGCCCAAGACAAGTGTATAAACTATATAAGAACAAAACGACGGCTTAGTAAAGTGTTCGGCCACCACGTGCCCCCAGAACAACTTCAACAGGCCTTTGCATTGATTCTAAAACTCTGTGCAACTCCACTGGAGGGATGAACACCATTCTTCCAAAAGATATCCCCTTGTTTGGTGTTTTGTTGATGGTGGTGGAGAGCACTGTCTAATATGTCGGTCCAAAATCTCCCATCTGGTGACCGCATCAAACCAGTGACCTCTCGTGCTCAGTAGGAGAGGGCATTTTCGTCATGGCATAGATAGATCACTCCCGTCAGGATAGAAATCTTTCATTATAGGATAAAGGTGATCACTCAGAATTGATTTTCAGTGACCCTTCCCTCTAAGGGATCAAGTGGATCCAAACCACGCCAGCAAAATGACCCCCTAAGCAAAACAGACCTACCAGATCCCCTCACTTTAGGCGTCAAGCATTCAGGATTGTACCGTTCTCTTCTCACATACACTCACCTACTTGTCGAGAATAATGGACGACTCATCTGACCATGCATCGCTTTTTTCCACAACTCAGGGCCTATGGTTTTTGTACCACTGTACTCTCAAATGTGGGTCCATCTTTGTAATGTAGGGTTTATGCACTACAACCCTAATGTAATATCCCTCTTTATTTAATTGTCAACAGACTATTCTTGCTGACAGTCTGGTCATGTTCCGCATTGACATTCTCAGTCACCTGAAGAAGAGTTGCTCTTCTGTTTTTCCTTACATAGCTGTTCCTATTGGAACACAAGCCAGCTGGCCAGTTTTTGTGACTGAAGATCCTGCTCGAGTGATCTTGATACAAAACCAGAATCAACTGGGCCTGCTCAGCATTTTTATACCTGCCACAGAGCATGATTGGATGTTAACTGCCTACTTGTACCATGCAGCGCATCTGTGCGGAAGCATCTGCATGTCTTGTGTTTCTCCACTAATTTATTCAAGTTTTTCCTTTAATTTGTCACCCATCTGTGTGTGTGTGCATTATTATGAAAGTGAACTAACTTCTACACAAAGGTGGGCAACTCACCATCTTATCCTCTGGGCGATATATGAATAGTAATTTCCGAGCAATTTTGAAAATTGAGAGTGCATTTCTTTTTGATGTCCCAGTTTCAGAAGCTTGAAAATAATCATCAACCTCTTTCCTGGTGAGACACAGAAAGACAATATTGAGCCAGTGATTACAGTGATTAAAAATTGTTCTATTTCAACTAAATACGTATTATTTTACTGATGATGTTCATGGTCCTTCAAATCACAGGTTACTTAAATCTGCAATAAATAAAATTGGAGACCTTATTTGCTTCTGGAGTCTGCAGCGGCAGAGAAATCTCCTGACCAAGGCTTGGATGTTGGTTGCTGCTTTCTCCTTCTCCTTATATCCTTTCCTCTCCTCCCTGGCCTGCCTGGCTTTGTCCAGGAACTCGGACTTGGAGCTTTGAGGTACACTAAACATTGTGCACCCTGGAAAAGAAGAATTTCACCCGCTGCATTACAAAATTGTACACTGATAATTTGCATGCGTGTACTGATTACATTTTAAGTACATGTCTGCGCTTTATGAACATAGTGACAGTGAGAACAGCGTCCTAACAACTGCAAAGTATTACACTGTTTTGAGTAAACTGAACTTACCTGCGATATTCCTCAAATGGAGATTTTGTCTGGCCTTCAGGCTCACCTGGCCGCTATACCCCCTCAGTCATTTGGTTGTCCTTGAGATCCAAGCAGGAGGAAAGCCAAACGAAAGACGGAGACTAACTTGCCATCTCTGGGGCAGCGGGCGATAACGCTACAGTAAAGATGGAGCTGGGATAGTTAGCAAACAGGGCTAGTTCACCGCTTGTCGGCTTGATACTGTCTCAGGAAGAATATTTTCACGTTAATTTAGCGATGTGTATCATCACTGTGGGGTTAGGTTTGATCCTGTACCAATGACAGCCTCAAAAACACAGGGAACATACCGTTTCCAAATGTAAACAATGAGAGGAGATCCGTACATTGACTGCAGCCATTAATCCCCTGTGTCGCATTAAATGATTCCGGGTAGTGGATGTCTACATGGATACGTCGTTATATGTAAGTATTTATCGACAGACGGTCTGACATAAGTCTAACTATCTTTATTCGTGATGTAAGAAGAGCAACTTTATTTCTGGTGGCGGATAAAGCTTTCATCCAGTGTGTTGGGTGGGCGGTGTGGGGGGGATTGTTATCACTGTTACCCCATCAACAGCGGAAATGTGCAAGCTAAAGGCTAATATGTTTAAAGCTAGTTTCTTCAATATGTGAATTAAAAGTGGTGTTAAAGAAGGTGGTGCTGAAGTGATTATCTGCATTGCTGTGTCTCGTTTGACCCCGATCTTGAACACTATAACATTATAACAAAATAATGGAAACTGTCCCTTTAAACACAGCACGGCAGCGTTGACGTCATTTTTATAACTGCGCAGTGTTGGACCGGAAGGAAGTGGGTGTTAGCTGACTGACGTTAGCAAGCTACAATAATTAAGTCGGCTGCGGGTTCTATGGTAAATACACTTATGTTTTATCAAAAGAAAATTACAAACACGCTACCAACCTTATATAGAGGAAGTTGTTTTATTAGCCAGTGTCATAATATGTGTATCTTTTGCCAGATTTTTAATGATATAGGTAACTTTAGTTGACGCTAGCTAGCTAGCTCATTAGCCGTGCTGGCTGAAATTACTACTTAACGCTACTGGATGGCCAGTGTTGTACTATACAGAGAAGGGACAAGCCGAGAACAGTCGTACTAACGTAATAACGCTTAGCGCTTTGGAAAAAGAAAAGCAGCCCCATAGCAAACAGCTATATTAACTTAATGTCTGTGAATTGTCTCTGCCCTGTTAAGCTTTATCGTGGCAACCTGAACACAAATGCTAATGAAAGGAGACGTTTCTCTTTACGTTGTAACGTTACTAGACATACTTTTTGTTTCCCATTGACGTAATGTTATTGCGAAAACACGTCCGTGAAGACGATCATACGTTTTATAATAGCTGTTTCGTACATCTCTGTAGTTATGTAAACATTTAGCCTGAAAACCCATTATTGCCTTAGCTTTATTGACAATCTTATATTTGGAAAAGTCTTGCTAAAGCTAGAGTCCACTGTCAGAAATAAAACACTCACTACTTGTATTTTATTTTGCCGATTAAAGGATTTGAATGGTGATATTCTATACTTATACTTACTTATTGTCAACAAATATAACACACCCTTGCAAATGTGTTCCTTCACCACAATATACAGACCTGCTGCCATAAACACAGCAGTGTTTTAACAATGAAATTGTATGTCTGTGCCCTGAATTTAAAAGAATTGCATCTTTAGTAATAACTAATGGGTTAGGGAAGTTTGAATCTTAAGAGGCAGACTAACGCATTGTTGGATTTGATTGAAAAATAGATGATAACACCGGCTTTATGTCTAAGAGCTATCTACATAATATTGACCTGTGTGTTAATAATCTAACTTTTTACACTCAGTGCCCTAAACCAAGAAAATCCACTGCCATGATTCAGGTGTCACTTTGTGTTTTGTTATGTCCCAGGAAGAGATGTCAGGAGAGAGTGTGGTGAGCTCGGCAGTGCCGGCAGCTACAACCCGGACTACATCCTTCAAGGGTTCCAGCCCCAGCTCTAAATATGTAAAGTTAAATGTGGGTGGGGCACTCTACTACACTACAATGCAGACACTAACCAAACAGGACACGATGCTTAAAGCCATGTTCAGTGGCAGGATGGAGGTCCTCACGGACAGTGAAGGTGAGCTGTTGGTGAAAATGGTTAAATTATATGCAGGGTTTATCATCCCTGCAATGGCCGTGACCTATTACTGAGTGACTAATGTTTCACCATTTCATGTGCATAGGTTGGATCTTGATTGATCGCTGTGGAAAACATTTTGGAACAATCCTTAACTACCTCAGAGACGGGGCAGTGCCGCTCCCAGACAGCAGACGGGAAACCGAGGAACTGCTCGCTGAGGCCAAGTATTACCTTGTCCAAGGCCTGGCTGATGAATGTACAGCTGCCTTGCAGGTACCATCACCACAGGGTTGTCAATAAGCAATGTATTAATACTTCATCTATCATCAGAATCACTAGGTCATATTTCTTTGTAATAATTTCTGAAATACTTCACCACTCCACCTAAAAATCTGCTTAAAAAAAGCATTGCTTGGTGACGGGTAACCAAAACAATATGCCTTGATTAATTTTGGAGTTGTGGTTGAATATCTCCGTTCCACCAGGTGGTATTCTTCCTGTTGTTGTTGTTATATACTGTATGTTACCGTTTTGCAGGTAGAGCTTTTATAATGGGGAAAAAAAATTATTTTTTCCTCCAGAACAAAGAAAGTTATGAACCACTTTGTAAAGTGCCTCTGATGACGTCATCTAAGGAAGAGCAGAAGCTTATTGCAACCTCGAATAAGGTAGAATATATAGTTTAGAAATTCGGCACATTATGTCAATAGAGTTCAATATCATGAAAAATTTGTCATTTAGATTTTTCTTTCAAAATACAATTTTCATTGTCTTCACAGCCTACTGTCAAACTGCTGTATAACAGAAGCAACAACAAATATTCTTATACCAGGTGAGTCATCTTGAACTGAGAAGGAACATAATGTGGTGAAATCATGAAAGGTGTCTTAATAAATGGTCATCCTGTAACTCTTTTTATTTATTTTTTCTCCCCCCAGCAATTCTGATGACAACATGCTGAAAAATATTGAGCTGTTTGACAAGCTGTCATTGCGGTTCAACGGTCGTGTGCTCTTCATCAAAGATGTGATTGGGGATGAGATCTGCTGTTGGTCATTTTATGGCCAGGGGCGTAAGATTGCCGAAGTGTGCTGTACCTCCATTGTTTATGCCACAGAAAAAAAGCAAACAAAGGTAAATAAATATTTGTAATATACCCACTCTGAAGAGTTCTTTGCTCTTTTGGAAGATAGAGATATTTTGTTTAAATATCTCTTGTGTAATGCTCTACTTCTCTCCTAGGTGGAGTTCCCTGAGGCTCGAATCTATGAGGAGACCCTCAACATCCTCCTGTACGAGTCCCACGATGGGAGAGGTCCAGACAATGCCCTGCTGGAAGCCACCGGGGGCGCTGCAGGACGATCGCATCATCTGGATGAGGACGAGGAGCGAGAACGAATTGAGCGAGTTCGTAGGATTCATATCAAACGACCCGATGACCGCACACACCACCACCAGTGACCTTTCTCCCTCGACCCATCAGCCTGTGTCTCTGACCCTGGACACTTTGCCACCACGCTTGTGCCTTACATCACCCAGCGCCTCTCTGTCTCACTTCCACTTTTACTGGTATTTTACCAGCTTTTTCTCCAGGAGACTACAACGAGATGAGTGTCATACAGCAGTGTGTAGTGTTGAAGTGATTTTTGTGTGCTCACTTGTCATCTTTGTTGTGGTCTTTGTGTGGTCTGCCAGGTTGTAGTGTTTTGTTCTTGCTGTTAGCCATGATAACTTCTATCAACTGTTTTCTGAAGCCCATAGACATGGCTTTGCATTCAGTAGGTGACCACAGTTTGATGGAGGGGGGCGGGGGGGAGGAAATGTCAATATAAATCTTGTTATTTGAAATCCTAACTACATTACATCCAGGAGAACAAGAATTATATTGTGTAAGCAGCTAAAATTAATGTACATAATTTTTGCGTCTCCTTACCATTGTTCTGACAGGTCCACTGTAAGGTCACCAGTGGATTAACTGGTGTTACAATGGGGCCACATGGTGGCACTGTTTTACTCCTAGAAGATGTTACCAAGGCTATTTATTTTGTAGCCTGCAGATAATAGCAATTAAACCTTTTTAAAAATGTAATAACTTTTTGATACAGTTAAGATATCACAGGTAGATGCAACATTTCACTGTAGTGCTTCTGCCATATTTAGTTTTAACATGTATGCATTTTCCTTCACTCCACTAAATGATCATTACTTTCAGTGGAGGGAACTCGAGCTGTGACCTGAGGTGTTAAATGTACTGGGGGTGATTGAGTGATGGATGCTGAGGTTGAAGCGAATGACTGTAACCAGAGATCTCCCTGGCAGGAAGGAAATCCTGTCTACAAGCTTTTAACAGGGGGAGAAATTAGACCTGTCGTTCATCGCTGCATTCATCAGAGAATGTATTGTTTGCACACAATAGGTTTGACTTAAAATATGTCTAACAATCACAGTACTTGTAGGTCTATTGTACAGAAGTGAACATATATGTATGTTTTCTATTTATACATACTTTATCACAAATAAATTTCTACAAACTTTCTTTTCGGTTTTTAATAATCACATAGTCACCATTATCAGTGGACATACAAAATGATGATACATACATATCTTCATTGCTCAGAAATCAGAATTACACATTCTTTGAAGCCGGTTGAGTAACGTTGAGTGTTTTGTACATAAAATACTTTGTAGATTTAAATGTTTGATTTACAGTCAAACCTTTACTTTCAACTGTAGTAATTCAAAACAACAGGGACAAACCCTTCCTAAAACACAGAATGATGTTAAAACTTTAACCTTGTGAGAGAAAGTAAAAGTCATTAATGTATTATGTGTAGATGAAAAATGTTCATGTACAACAAAACAAGCGCATCCAGGGTTTCTAAGTGCTGCTGTTTCTGGTCAGGTGTGTCTCCTCCAGCCATTTTGATCTCCCCTCAGGGGTCTCCTGATGAAATATGCAGGGGCTTCTTGTGTGTCTTCTCAACCGCATGTTTGTTACCGTGTCCTTGCCCGAGTGGCAACCTGCAGTGACAAACAGCTTGATTCATGTTGTATCTCTCTATCTGCAGATTCATTTTAGAGCAGAGCAAGTAAGCACACTCGTCATCATAACGACGCTCATCTCACCACCATAAGGTGTCCGTTCTTGGCCTTGTATACCATGGGTTCCGGACCAGTGCTGAAGTCCACCGCACTCTCTTTACCCGCCTGGATTTCTATCTTGATGCTGAGAATAAATACAAATACACAAGTGTTAAAGACCGAATCACATGTCAAATCCATCCTCTTCAGTTCTGTTTTTGTGAACACAGACTCACCTGCCCTGAACCACTTTGATTGCATTCTGTTTGTTAGCAATGAGACTGAGTTTGGTCAAAAACTCAAACAAGTGGTCGCATTGCATTATAAGGTCCCCCTGAAACAATCAAAATAATACACAATGACATGGACGGAGCTTACGTTACAAAATGTCACTTTTATGTGGCTTTTAAGAAACTTTGACCTGAAAGTGTCTGCGTAAATGAGCTGTACAATTAGACAACTCACTTTTTATCTTTTCATTTGTACTAGAATCAGAACATATAAAACTTTTATAAAGATTTGATTTGCCATATCGGATCACTTTCCAGTCGAAATGTCTGCTTCACATACCTTCTGTTTAGGGTCCCCATCTGTTATGTGGAATACAATCATGCCATCAGTCAAATTACTGACCGAAATACCTGCAATGAGTAAATTAACACTTTTAGCTCAATATAAAAAACATCCTAGATGGCAAGTGAAATATATATTATATTGTCCTGACCTTTAAGAGTGGTGTACAGCACTCTCTGTTTGATTTTGGCTTCCTCTATCACATAGGCAGCTGTCTGGGTGAGGATGAGCTGTCGTGGCCTTGGTTTGAAACCATTCCTGTCATATTTAATTACCGGGACACTGTACTGCAGAAAGGCAGAACACAACACCATGAGTTATGTTCGATGTGATGCTGTATTTCCTCCTGGCATATGAAAGACATTTTATTACCTTAATGTGCTCATTGCGAATTGTCTGTAGAACCCTCATGTTAATGTCTTGTTCACCTAGAGAAGTTAAATGATGTAAAATAAATTGATTGTTGAAAAGAAAATGACCTCTTGTGAATTAACTGATTCACCTACTGATTCTGGTGTTCACGAAAGGTTGAGCGACACTCTGTGGATAACTGTCCTTTTTGCCCTTGAAGATGGAGCTGGTTACGAGCTTCATTTGAAGCTTTAGGGATGGAAAATATAAAGTTGATCACTGCAAAAAGAAAATAATGTGATCCAGTCTTGTATAATGTATATACATGTGCGTTACCTGTGCTTTTTTCTGCGGTGTGATTCCTCTCACATACTTCCGCACCATAAGACGGTAGTGAAGTTTGCGCAGTATCTCTGATGTCTGGCAAGCACAAAAACATGCACAGTCAAAATAAAATGTTAGCTTGCATTTAAACTGTTTTACAGTGAAGTTTGATTCATCGTTGTACCTCTGTGAGCACAGCAGGAGGAGATTGCCAGGTTGTTTTGTCCAAAACAGTCTTTGGCAGATTGTTTTTAAGCCTGTTCAAGTAGTTTTGTCTCACAAAGGCCAGGTATTCTGAGTTATCTGTGTTTTTTAGTTGCCCTCTGGTCATGTAACCTTTGATAAATCTGGAATAGGATGTAAAATATTGTATTAGTGAAAATGAGACCTTGAGTGGAGCTGCAAAATAATTATGACTTTCATCTTCTTTCTTACTTCTTGATGACTTTTACAGCCCAGGCTCTCTTCTCTCTCTCCTTCCTAGCCTGCACACCTCTCCAGCAAGTTTCAATTTTAGTGGCTAAGGGTGTAGCACATACAATAGTCGGTGTGTAATTGTCCTTTACTCACATAAAAAAGCACCACAGTACATCATTTCTGCATCATGTGTTTACGCATTTACCAGCTTCTTTCTGTTTTCTGAATTCTCCCTTTGCTCTGTATCCTCTGTATTTGGCCTGGAGCCTCGTTGCTACAAATTCAAAGCATAATATTCAATCACTGTGCAACTAGTAATGACTGAAACATTAATCAAAGTTGATTTGCACTCACCCAGTTCATGTTTACATTTCTCATAAGCATCCTCTGTGGCGTAAAGTGTTCTTGGATGACGGATGAATATTTTGGTACTAAAACAAAGGAAACAAGAGACATGTTTTTTGGTTGCTCCTGGGTTAAAGTGCGTTTGCTGTGTTGTGTTAAGGAGACGCTGTCCTTACCGTCCCATTTTGTACTCATTTGGCAAGTAGCCCAGATGTTGAACCAGCACTTCCACTCCCTCAGCAGGCACTCCTCTCCAGTGAGGCCAGGTGGCTGGGCACAGGGGTTTATATCTGTGAGATGCAGCAAACAACCCATTCAGCATATTTAAAGTGCATTGGACAGGAACTAATTAAACTGGGGTTTTTAATATGAAACATTAAGCATAAGGTCCCAGATTTGTACCTCTTCAAGAAGATCTCATATTTGCGTCTGTATGCAAAACCAGCTCGTCTGACTCTGAGGTGCTCCATCAGGCCCAGGTACTTCACCTGGTGCCTGATCAGTGTTTCGTCAAGCTGACCTGTGTTTGTGTGAGAGAGACATGGATTAAATTCAAACATCTCCATCCAGTTTATAAAATAGCTCTATGCATATATAATAGCTCCAATTCTGTTAATTTAAGTACCTGGCTGCTTCATTTCATTTGATTTCAGACAGCGGATGTACCAGGCCTCTTTAGCCATGAGGATCTCTGTCAGCTTCAGCAGGCTGCTCTTAAACTGGGTTGCCACCTATAGAGACAGCATGAGGGTCATAATCCCAAACAGTTCATCTGTCAGATACATATGGCTTAATGACACCACAGTCAGACTGCCATTGACAGAGAAAATATATGTTTGTTGCAGCAGTCACTCCTACTAGGACACTTACTGATGTGTTTATTTATTATATTTTTTCCTATTGTATGCATTTTTTCTCTTTAAAACATGCATTGCAAAAAATGTAAAAATGTCACATGTTCTTCAGTACATTGTAGTTGTCATGTGCACAGCAGACTGTTTAGAGATAATGGGTGCTAGTTCGTATAATGTGATCTTATGTTTGATGTTTGCAATATCATGTAGGTCGAAATGTTGAATCATTAAAAAAACATTTCTCCTTTTCCACATTAGATTATGCCATAAAAGTACAAATGAAGTGATGCTTATATATGGCTTGTAACTCTGAGCCACAGTACTGCTGCAAAACAGCAGCTCTGTTAGCAGTTGAAGGATATGGAGGGTTGAAACATGGTGAGTACCCACCGTTTCTGGTCTCCGTCTGCTGTCTGGATCCACTGTGGAGAAGCACTCTCTGACTATGGCATTTTTAGACTGACAAATCAGCTAAGAGAAGTTGGGATAACACACAGATATTAACACACCAATTTACCATAATATCTGAATATGTTACATTTCCCTCTTGTTTTATCCACAGCAGTTTTTCCCACATGGAGGGAAAATATGGAGTGAAACTAAAGGTGAATACATGTTGACTAATCGAACACAAGTGTAACTAATAACATTGGTTATTCTGCGTGGCAGTATTTGATAAAATTGAGCCATCGTTAATGTTATTAGGTCCACCTGTGCAACTTAATGACAAGTCAAAATATCTGCTGTGATAAAAGTAATAAATAAATATGATTATTTTTTGCCTTACGCAACATAAAATGTTAATTAGCAGACTTACGTCTTTTATGTTTCTATACAATAGGTCATTGTTTTTGTCCAGGAAACCTAAATGTCACAAAAAAACAGCTGTTAGTCAGTTGAAAATAAAAAAAGGAGGTTTCGATGTTTGAGTAACAGGACCTGACATTGTGGTTTCTTTTACCCACAACACAGTAGGTGACCTCCCCGGCATAATGCAAGAGACGGAAATCTCCCCTCTCCAGAGTCTTACGTGTCATTTTGTCAGCCAGTTTGTGTCTGCAGTGAAAGAGGTGGAGAGAGACAGTGGCTTTACAGACCAATCCTAATCCTCCGTCTCTATCGGCTCACTGTCGGCTCACGCACAAGGCAGCAGTCAGCAGAACGTTTAGTGTTGAGGAGAAGCTTTGAATTACACAATATTGTTTAAATGAAGTTGGTGTTTAATTAAAACAAATGGTTCATTACCAAAGGAGCAGCACCGATCATTTAAACATTTCAAAATGATTATAAAAGGCAACATTTTTAGCATTTGGAATTTGATCATTTCTAAAGAAACTAAACATATTTTTTGCAGTTTCAGCGCCTCCCTACATGTGAAATATTCTGTTGTAGTAGTGTCTATGTGAGGTTAAGGTTAGGTTTTAACTCACGTGACAAAGTGAGGGTGATTTCCCATCTTTTCTTCCAGTCTCTCAAGAAAGGTGAGATCTGTGACGTCTCCTGGCCTGAGGCACTCCTCATCCTGCAGGATCGTCATTAACACATGATAGTACTTCAGCTTCTGTGTATTATGTTCCAGTATGGTTAAATCCCAGTAAACACACACCATTATTGATATGATTCCTCTGTGTTTCTCTTCAATCAGGTCACAGATTATCTTGTTGTTGAAGAACTGAACCGGCTCCCACTTGGGGAAAAATGATAAAACAGATTGTGAATGGAACTCTATTCAACACTAGCTTACATAAAAATACTGTATCACAGTCAGTGATTCATTATCCCTCCCAAATGTTTGTGTCAGGTTCACAAGATTACCTCAATACCCTCTGCTTCATATTCTTCCTGCTCAGCCTTCAGTGTCAACTGGATAAAAAGCTGCTGCAGCTTCTCGTTGCAGTAGTTTATACAAAACTGCTCAAAACTTAGGGAAAGGGTCGTGACAAACAGGCCAAGCTCAGTAAAAATCCTCATCACAGAATCACTCATTCATTTTGCAGGTTTTCCAATGAGCTTCATCAAGTTTTCCACAGAGAAAAATGCAACTTTCAGCTGTTATTGGTTAAAAAAGGCTATAAAACAGCTTTCATCGGGGTATCAGACATAATCAAATGCCACAGTGTAAGATTGGGAAAGAGTTACCTACCTGTTTACATAGAAAACCTCAAATCCATATATGTCCAACAGCCCTATAACGGTCTTCCTTGAAGGGTCCTGGCAAATTAATAAAAGTATAACGTTAGTAAAGGCTCATCCACACTTCCTGAAATTTGTAATTCGTCACACACTCTTCTCATCACCTTGTTCTCCATGGACTCGTTGATCCTTTTAACCAGCCAGGTGAAGGTCTGTCCATAGAGGGCTTTGGCCAGGGCATCTCTGGCATAGATTGCATGATCGATCGTGAATGGGCTGAGGACCTTTACAGTGAGACAAATCAGAGTTACACTTTACACACTGCATGGAAAGTTTTAAATGGAAACACAACCTTATTGTAAATAAATCTAAAAGAGAGGTTAACATGCGTGCACCAGATCTTTTCTGGCTTCAATCTTCCTGTATGTCAGTCCCTCTTGAAGTCTGTGAGCATCAACTCCTAGTAGCTGCAGGGGGGAAAGAACATTAGGTGAGTTTGTTCTTTGACTTGCTGTAATAATCCTAGACATCTAAAGACTTTTAATTCCTTTTTTCTTACATTTGAAACCCAGCGCAGCTCTGAGTTGTTGTTCAGGAGGGCATGGCCTTTACTGTTGGAGTCAAATTGAACATTGCCCAAGTGGAGGACACTTGCTACGATCCCAAACAAGTGCTGCACAGAACGAACATTTATAAGGTAATGCAAAACTAGTAGGGAAGAGTGAGTGGTTTGAATCAGAGCATCATCAACAGCATCCAACTTACATTTGTATTAATTTCATCAATGTTGATGATTTGCAGAGCATTTTTGACTGTTTTCCAGTCATTTCTGTCGTTTATTGAAGACACAATGGCACACTCTCCCTGCCAGAAACAGCAAACATAGATTGTCAAAGTGTACTATTGTCTCATAAATGTCTTTTATGAAATAGGGTTATACATACTTGGGTTAGATAGTTGTAATGCTGGCAGTCTCTATGCAGGCCGAGCTGGTGCAGCAGGTCCTCCTCTCCTCCCTCCACTAGCTGGTAGAAGATGTGGAAGTTTCTCTCCCCATGATTCTGATGCACAACTCTCGACTTCTCCAGCAGGTAGTTCAGGATATGGCCTCCGACCGCATCCCCCTATGGGCATCATGATCCTAAAGACAGCAGCTCTACAACTTGCAGAACAAAGATAGCCTATGGTCCAGTGGACAGATTTAAAAAATCTTCTTAAGATATATCTTCTTTTTGAAAGCAATTTTTTCAGTCCTATAAAAAGAATACATTTTTTTATCCTTGAGCAAAGGATAAAGTCCTTTTTCTGCTCCATTTGTACCTTTATACTGAGCATTTAGTAACTACACATTTTATTGTTCAACTTTTATTTTACATATTACAACCACCACCCCCAAGTTACCATGTATACTGTTGACGCACCTTGAGTATTTTTGGTTTTTGGATGATGGTACAATGTTTTGTAGCTGAGGAGGTTGGATCATAATTTCTAGGCACATTTGTAAAAACCTCAGTGCAGCTTGGATGAGACTAATGTTGAGATTTTAAAACAGGAGAACTAAACTCAAAGGACTTCTCATAAACTTGCCGATTTTAATTACAATTAATGAATATATTTCTTGGACGTGCTTCTGTCCCTTCATTCTTACCTGGCTGTCAAACTGAATGTCCATATACTTCCCAAACCGACTTGAGTTGTCATTTTTCAGTGTTTTGGCATTGCCGAAAGCCTGTGGGGAAACACCATATCACAAAATTAATCTTAGCATTACCTGCTTTTTAATATGTCATTACAGTGATCTAACATAAGTAGCCATCGGACCTCGAGGACAGGGTTGGACATGAGCATTTTGTCCCTGACGGTGTTTAGTAGAGTGGTGCTCGGACAGCTGACGGCATAATACTGCAGAATCTTCTTGGAGGCCTCTGTCTTCCCTGCTCCACTCTCACCAGAGATGAGGATGAAGTGATTGTTGAACTCTGCTAGCATTGTATGGTAGGCGTTGTCTGCCAAGGCGTAGCTGTAGGGATGCAGAGCATTCATAATATTTCACAGGTGAGCCTAAGAACACTTAACTAACACTTACTTCAAGTTACTATAAAGAACTTAAAGAGATAGTAAGTGATTGAATCCAATGGTGAATTCAGTGAATATTTCCTTCACAGTTTGCTAGTTCTCCATTTTGTGTGTGTTCTGAAATAAAAATCCAGTTTTGCTAACAGCCCTGGCTCTGTAAATGAAAAACAAAGAAAGTGGTGTGAACCTTGCCACACAACATTGTTCAAGCGAATCAGCAACAGGTGGCGTTTATTGGCTTTTGGGCAGGAGTGATGGGGCAGAGGGGAGGAGAGAGTTCTATACACCGGCACATTCACACATGCTGGACTCCGGGCACTGTGAAGAAGGAGTGATGGCAGAGAAACAGCCAAAGAGGAAAATGTATGAAGAGTATAAACAGAGAAGAAAGTTATATGACCAGGCAAGCATGAAGGCATTTCAATGGTTGAGAAACCTCAGAGATTTGAAATTTGTGGGCTGGAGCTTTTAAAGGAGCACTGACGAGATGGGTTTATTTGTTTGGCAGTTAAGTTCAAATATCAACAATCCTTCTGCAGAATCACTTACTCTCCCTTTAAGTCAGGTGTGTACATACTCACAGACATACACATGTACAAATATTCATAGTTTTCAGAGAGAGTACACACTCACATGTGTGGTGGAAGCTCAAAAAAGTTGACACCCATATAGAGTTCCATCTCTTTCTTATTGTAGATGTCCAGGTCTTTGTAGGGATTGACAGACACCAGCAACGTGCCAATGTAGGTCTAGAAGAATGAGTTAAAACAATCATACCAGTTGTTAAGGTGCACACACATTTGCTGACAGTAGGGTTTATAAGTCCTCTCCCAGACTCACATAGATGAGATCTCTGCTGAAGCGTTTCTTGAGGTTGCTGAGGAAGGCCGCCTCTGTAGTTTCATCCAGAAGGACAAAATCCTGGATTCCAACCTGGTCCCTGGCAGTCAGGGCGCCCTCCATGTCCAGCTGACCCTGTGCACCAAGTTGTATCAACCATATGGCAGCCAAATCCTCAATACAAAAGTCCAAATTCCTGGTGTTTAGCATCATAATCTGAAGATTTCTAAAACATATTACACATTAAATATATGTCACAGTAGTTTGAATTTGTTTGCTTTTTTAAATTAGTAACATTAATTCTAAACTTTAGAAGAAGCAAACTCTGTCAAAGTAACTAAAAAAACAAGTGTGATACATTTTGCGTGCATAACAATGATGTTCAAAATTCTCAGCCATGTATGTTGACAAATGCGGCTGGATAAATGAATGTTTAAATAAATGGCTCCATGGGGGAGGACGAGCTCAAAAAAGCCCCAGAAAAAGCACAAACATGGTCCCTGTTAGTTCTATTGAAATAAGAGGTCTAGGGGTCTTATGTGTCTTTGAAGCGAAGCTCTGTGATTGTGCAGATGAACAGACAGAAGCTAATGATCGCTACACAGCACACAGGAACCTTGGCTGGCAGCCCGTAGTTCACTAGAGCTGACACACCAACCAAACACAACACACTGTGCAAATGGACTCGCGGAGCCCAAAGCAGCGGCACATTTAAGAGGAATAGTGGGAAAAATTCCACCAATCTGTTTTGCATTCTCAGCACCAACACTTAGACCAAAGGTTTTCACAGCTTTTGTTGGTTTTGTATTTTTTTCTCTCTCCTTTGGAAGCAGAAGTCCTTTGATTCTCAACTCTCTCTGTAAAAACATTTAAAAAAGATAATCCATTGGATCTAATTGACACAAAGCCCTCCGTCACCCCTCCTCCCCTGCCTCTATCCTTCGCCTATGGCCCTCATTTCTTCTGAGAAAGGCCAAGTGTTTTTGTCCTGTAAATACCACGGAGCAGAGACAAAAAAGACGTCTTTAAAATGCAGTCTACAATCCATTACACAAATTCCCCCTGCATATCCATTCAGTAATTATTCATTAGAAAACATTTAACGTCACAGTGAATTTCACACTAGGCAGTCGAAACACAATAGAGGAGATTTGGCCTATTTTGGGGTGAGGAGTTGGGGAGGGGTTGGCTGTACAGAGGAAGGGTGAAGGCGAAGGAGAGGGGAGGAGGGGAACAGTATTTGTCTGATCTGAGAACCTCTGAAACGGGGCCGTCTTGAGACAACAGGACAGACTAAATAGTGCAGTAACGGTCTGTGCCCCGCTGCTTGCTGTGACACTCATTTAGTGTGCCCCGAGGGCGAACAATAGAGGCTTGTTCTTAGCAATCCTGTGCTGTAATTTGGACTTCATTACTTTGCTCACACGGGGCCCCATGGAAGGATAGAGGAGGCTAGTCAGATGAGAGTGTTTTTTCCACCTGTCAGCCCCGCACCCCCAATGCTCTCACCCCTCTCCTTGACAATGCCCCTCACCCCGTGTCCCCACCAATAACCCTCACCCGACCCCCTTCCCATAGGCACCCCACCACCCCCCTCCTCCCTCCCTCCCAGCCACCCACTTTAAGCCAATGAGACAGGTGAACAATATCATTGAAGAAACCCTTTTTTGGACGTCAGAATCAATCTGGCGGTGTGATGGTAGTGGTGCTGGTGTGGGGTATCTGTGACACCGCCTTTCTTCATGGGAACAAACTTCTCTCAGGGCAGCACAAGCAGACAATATGCTGGGACAGCGTGACTTAGAGATCTGCCATACAGTATTACAAGTAATAACATGAACAGATGAGCTCCTGTCAAGAGGAGGATTAATGAATTCAGTGGTGATAATAATGCTAAAGTTTTAGGTTTCTATTCAGTGCACTGACAAAATCTAAAGGTTTGTTGTTTTCCATTGAGGTTTCCTTTGGTGTGCTGCAGGTTCTTTTTTAAGAAAGCTGTCTGCAGCATATTAAAGACACTGCGCTAGAAAGGCTGAACATTGAATGGGCGTTCTCAGTCCAGGGAGACAAGAAAGTTGAAGAAAGCACCTGGCTATGGAAAAAGTTCTCCTCGTGCTTGTGTTATTTGTAGTTTTATATAATAGAAACCAAATGGACTGGATTAATACTAGTTATAACTAAACAATTAACAGTCCAATCTGATGCACGGTGGAAAGAATGATTATGTAATTAGTGCACTAAGCCATTGTCAGATCAGGTGAATTGCCTTGCTACCTCAGAGCACACTCAATTGTATTTTAATTAAGAGATGGTCCCTCATCTTGGTCTAGAGTGTCAGTGTTGCCAGAGACAGAGTGACCTCATCTGTGCAAGAAGAAGAGGTAGAGAGGGAGGAAGGGACGGAGGAAGACCCAGCAATTTACCAACCAACTAACAGGAAAGTTTATCTCACTCTTAAATAGACGTTTGTCTGATTATCTCATGTGTTGGTAATATCTCCACTTAAACCAAAAGGTCGCTACAAGTAACAGAGAGTCTCCAACACTGTTTGGTTCAGCTCAGGTTATACTGACCAGGGCCCTGTTTTCCAAAAGCATCTTAAAGCAATAGTTCAACATTTTGGGTGATAGGCTAATTCACAGACAGAAAATTAAATGAGAAGATAGATACTACTCTCCTATCTGTCCATTAAATGTGAAGCATACAGCCAGTTAACATAGTCTGCCACAAAGACGGGAAAGGGGAAAACAACTAGCAAAATGCCATTTTTACACTTTAGTTTTTTTGTTTAAACAAAAATGATAAAACATGTTAATTAGTGAGCATTAGAGGAGATGGCATGACAGTGGCATTTATCTTTACATCTAACTCTTTGCGTGGGTGACAAAATTCAATTTTTTTACAAAAGAAAAGAAACAAACCTGCATTTCTGAAGTTGTGTTATTCTGCTGTCAGATGCTGAATCTCAATGAGGATCCAAATTGGGGAAAAAATCCCTTGTCTCCACAGAAGTTAGACAAGAATAGCGTGTCCTCCTGTGTCTGCTTGCATGGAGACAATCAATAAAACTGTAAACACTGAATTGTTGACAGTTAGTTGGCAAAAGTCCAGCTTGTGAAATACTACTAAAAATAAATCACATTTACTGTCCTCTCCCATGGTTTGTCTATTAGCTCATTCATCCAGTATGTGATCATACTAGTGTTGGTGATGATGTGTGGAGGCCTGTGTGCACATATGCTCCTCCACATCATCCTGACCCAGGCTGAGGGCACTGTGGTTAATCATTCATGCCATGGGAGGTGGAGGGACAGAGAGATCTTATTCAGTGCTTACCTGGGTATCTACTGCTGAGTGTAACATAACAATACAGAAACAAGATCCAAACCACACTAATCCAACCAACCCCTTTTCCCTCTCTCCTTCTTCTCTCTCTCTCTAAGCTCCATTACATCACTACCAACAGCAAAAAGCCCCCAGTCTCCTTCTCCCAGCTGGCACAGTCTAGGTCTGGTTACTGATCTTTGATAAGCTGGATACGTTACAGGCTAGTCACCAACCTATTTATTGCTCAGTGTAACAATGCTGGTCAGGGGAGCACCATTGTTTTGTGCGCCAGTCTGAGCTGTCACTGCTTACGGCTTCCCTAAAATGTTATTGGGTTGATGCCCAAATGCAATTGCCCAATTTTTTGCTTTGGTGAAAACAATTATTGTTCCTATGATGGCATTCAAATGTCAGAAGTTAGAGTATTTAGGGGTAATTGTTTGCACATATATTGGAGACCTGACAGTGTCTAGGTGACAGGAAATGTGGGGAAAGAAGAATGGGGAATGACCAAGGGCAACAAAGGTCCATGAAAAGACTTGAAACAGAGACAGTGTGATTTGTGGTCAGTGCCTTAAAACCATAGACCACCAGGGTGTCCCTTAAGTCTATAACAGGCTTTCTACTTCAACTTCAACTTTAACTTTAACTTTATTGGCCTTGCAGCCAGGTGAAACACAGAAACTATAAAACAGAAATGTCAATGTCATGGTGACGCAAGAGGATGAGTCATGGGATCATAGAATTTATTCACTGGGAACCAAGTTTAGCTGTATAATATAATGAGTCCGGTGGACTGACTGACCAACATTGCCCATTTCTAGAGCCACACTGCTTGGCTACAAATAAAGCTGGTCCAAAAGGAACAAAACTGCATGAATCTTTCCTTTACAACATGGAATTTAAACACATTATTATTGCCATCAACCAACTTGCTCTTACGTGTTGACCCTGGACTTTATTGTTTTAGTTATTCAAATCTACTAACAATAACACATAAATTGAAATATCTATTAAATTAGAGGTTGGATATGGTACAGGAATTTTCTTGTTTTTCCAAAGAACCAATACTTTGCCTCAAAGTAGCTGCACCTTGTGGAGAGAGACGGGGTGGGTGTAATAATGTGTTTACTTCTGTAACCTGGTAACCACCATTAGAAAACACAAACACACACCCTCCAAGGTACCACAGGTGTCCATTTTCTCTGCTCTGGTAACTTAAGTGTGAGAAAAGATCAGATTTCACCCAGTTAATGGACTGATTAATCATTGGAAAGTTTTCAGCCAACTGTCTATGATGGGTGACCGGTTGAGTGTTCAACATATTTGAATTATTCACTCCAGAAAAGTTGTCAAGGTTACCTCCGCCGTTGCCCCACCTCTCCCCCGGCCCAGCAGCCCAGCAATGCTTGTCCAATCTTAACAAGCTTTGTGCTACCCACTGGGCTCTGATTCAGCACGAGACCCGGCAAATCCAATTACACAGGAGTCAGAGAGGTTGATTTTCCCATTATAGATTCCATGCTGAGAATGAGAGCTGATGATAACACTCACATCACACCACTACTGCCCCCTCTCTCTTTCTTCTCTCCTTCTTATTTTGTCTCCATTTCACTGTTTCCCTCCCTTTATTTCTCCCTCTCTTCCTATCTAATTCCTCTTTTCCCAAAGAACTTCTTTCTTCCCCAGTCCCTTTCTTTGGATCTCTCCTTCTTTCATAGTCCATTATTCTAATTTTGCAGAGCAGCGTAACGAAGCCCGGGCCCCGTCATCATTTCAGTACCAAAATGCTGGGTCAGTGAGGTTACTTCATACTGGACTACCCCCCCATATTATTTCTGTCTTGCTTAAGAGATGAGAAGAATATATAACATCTTTATCTCCCTCTTGTGATTGTGATTTTTTATTCCATCACATTTTTATATACTGTACCTTTAAATATTTAATTTAATTACATTTGATTTGACGATGTCTTTACACAATACCCATTTACACACCAGGAATAAAATAATTGTCAGCTTGGATAACCTCTCAAAGGTCAGTGCAAAAACTAAATGCACAGTAATTCAGACAACTTGACTTAGGGGTGTCTGAGTGCTATCCTTAGGGGAAAGGATGTGCCTGCTGTGACACATAAAAACGTTACTGAGCGCTCTTTTGGAAATGAAGCTCTTTTACACTCAATCGGCTGTGAAAAAGAAGAGGACTTTTGATCCATCTTTACACTTTAGGGGACCGTAAAGGTCTGACCTCGACTCAGACCAGAGACTTTGGTGTTGACACAGGTCACTCAGAGGTCAACTCCACTGACCTCTTCAAACCTTTAAGATATGGTTTTCTGATCCTTCAGGACAAGAGGAGTGTCTAATGGTCTGTCCAGAGAAGTCCTCTGCCGTGTAGGAGACAAAATGGTATGATGAATGGTATGACCTGCGGGTGTGACCAATATTATCCAGTACTCTGTCAGTGCATAACACGCTGGTAGCAGCTCAACCTCTCCACTGTTTAGCTTGATGCAAACTGATGGCTGATGGTGAAAACTCAGGTTTGATGTCTGACACTCGAGACATAAATATTCAGATCCTGCATAGAAAATATTACTTCAGTAAAAGTATGCATATTCAGAAAAATGGCCCATGTGACAATAAAAAAAAGTTAGCACTAGCTATTTATTAGCACTGAAGTGTAATGATAAAATGATCAGCCAGCAGCACGTTGAGCTCATTCTTGTTAAAGGCTCAGTTGACCTAATCAAAAAAAAATAAAATCACCACTACAGATACCTTTGCCACCACAATTATAAAACCCCAATGAGAGGCCTAGAGGCCTTTGTCACAGAAAACATTTTGTCAAAGTGGGAAAAGCACAGGTGTAAATAACACAATGAATGATGCCATTTAGCTGCTTCAGTTTCAGGGTCCTGGTATTGTGCATGTTGTCACTGTCATAGTTCACTAATAGAACTGACGAATCGTTACTGTTTTTAGTTAAACTGGATACTTTTCTTAATTTGACATGAACTTGTCTGCTCCACACGTTCACCTCCACTGTCAATGCGTGAATGTAAACTGCATTGCATTTATTAGCAAAAATCTCAGAAAGTATCACTGAAAAAAAATAAAACTTTCTACATGGGAATATACTCCTTGAAATTATACTATATGTTGCTTATTTTTTGTTTGTGATTTGGGTGAACCGACCCTTTAATACAACATCCATGGAAGTGATTATACCAGTGTTGGGCTGCCCTTTGAAGTTACAACCTCTGTTAGTACACTATTATAATATTGTACAGAAACATTTCTATTCCCCATTGGCTATAGGGACGTGAAGGATAGACGTAAATGGTAAATGGACACCTAAATAGTGACGTCTTCCCTCTGTGAAGGTGTAACACTGAAACCTGTTGTAAGACATCTCTGACTGACTGACCACAGACAGGACAACCTGAAGCCTGACAGTCTGGACACTCTGCTGGGCCCAGGTTGGAGCTTCAGTGAGAAAGGTCTTCAGCAGGACACTGTTGTTGCACCTTAGCTAAGCATGGCTGACAGCAGCTTCCTCTGTGTGGCCAGAGGGTCACTCTGGGTGACATGTTGTTCTAGGGGGGACACTGTGTCTCTGCAGAGGAGATTAGAGGGGTGAGCTGACCTCGTTCTCAGAGGGGCTGATGTGTTTTTAGTAAACACTTGGTGCAAGACAAAAACACAGGCTAAAAACACAGGCCAACCCTTGGGCAGTGATCCCACTGTTTCCCCATTACTCCTGAAGAGGCATGAGAGAGGAGAGTTGTCCATCTGTGTTCCTGAACTGCAGGGGAGTCCTCCTGCTGTCCACTGAATGCATCACACACAGCTAGGTTGAGTTCTCAAGGCTGCCCACAGGTCACTGCCATAAACTCAATAGTCCTAAACATGTCACACCTGGCCAAAAATAAATATTTTACCATATGAAGCACCTGTGGCTCAGGAGATAGAGCGGGTCGTCTAATCACAGGGTTGGCGATCCCCTGCTCCCCCTATCCTCATGTCGAAGTGTCCTTGGGCAAGACACTGAAGACCTGATGGTCAAGCCAGCACCTTGTATGGTAGCTCGCTGCCATCAGTGAGTGTGTGAATGAGAGGCAAATTATAAAGCACTCGGGATAACTCACCCTTTACTATCATCATTATGCTGATATTTACAAAGGCATGCACAGGCGCACGGACAGAACAATAAAAACATGTTATAATGAAACATTTGGAAATAGATGTCAGTTTTCAGAAGCTCATCATGTTGCTTTTCCACTGCATAACAACTTGTGTAATGTAGCAAGGGGAAAGCACAAGAAAACTTCACAGTTGACATAAGTAGAAATTTGCTTGCCAACATCTGAAACTGTCGCCGAAATGACCACTGACTAGACACCTCTGGAACTTCTTTCACATTTAAGGCCTAAAAGAGCAACATGATACATTTCTGCAAACTGCTATCTTGCAGGAAACGTCAGCATGATGGTAACGTCATCAAGATATTATACAACATATCCAGATAGCAGTATTTTAGAACTACCAGTGCTACTAAGGCTGTACTTGGTGATGTGTGTTATATCAGTAAAGCTCTTATTAATGTGGATGAGGATCAACTTGTGACCACAGTTCTTCTTAACCAGTACAGTGTTCTTGTATTTTCCATATGATGTCATGCTTTTTTTAGACCTTCCCTTTAACACATTAGATTTATTATTATTAAATTACAATTTATTGCTTTATAACACAAACATGTACTAAAGAGACCATCATAAACTCAACATAAAATCAACATAAGACATCTAAAACATGTACAGATAATACAACATCTTAAAAAGTGACTGAAAGAATTAAAGTGCTGGTGTATTTATTGCTCTATTGCACTAAGATTCTGTTTTAGAGTTCAGCAGCTTGATAGAGTCTGGGATGAATGATTACTTAAGTTTGTTTGATTTACATCTTGGCAAATGGAATCTTCTCCCTGCATGGCAGAAGTTCATATTTAGGAAAGAGAGGATGTTGAGAGCAGAGCAGCATGATCTGGCTGCTCACTCCGTATAGTCTCATTACATAATTTTGACTGCACTTTCTGACTGTGCCAAGTGTAAATCACAATTACAAAGACAGCTACACCGCAGAGTCATATTAAGTTGGATATTAATAAGCAGTAAGTTTAAACATAGACTGACAATTACAATTTTATAGATGAGCATTTGTAGCAACATGACATACCTTACAGAGGTCAGACAGAGTCCAGACCAAGTCAAGACCAGTTGGTGCCATAATCAACTGGTGCATGAGCTGCAAGACACTGCACCACTACGTAATTGGTTGTGCAGTTAAGACTTATTTCATCTCATCAAATTGAACAAAACGGCACTTACAGAGGTTAACAGTAGTAATAATGCAACAGGCAATTACAACAACTCACACAGACCGGAAGATATGCAACATAATATCTGTTTAACAATTCTATAACTTCCTAACAACAAAAACCCACTAAAAGTCTCATCAAAAATAAAAGAAAATTAAATGCTAATTTGTTTTTGTTTTTTGCAGTGCTACTACATTTTTTCCCAAGAGGGCTGCAACTGACACTTATTTTGATTATTGATCAATCTTCCAATTTGTTCCCCATTAATAAATTAATTTATTACCAAATTGTGGTGGAAGAAGTACTTAATTCATTTACTCAAGACAAAGTTGCAATACAACAGTATAAAAAATACTCCATGGCAAATAGAAGTACTGAAATATTGGCAACAAAATGTACATAAAAGTAAACGTATGACTACTGTGAATGTCATACTATTATATTATTGGATCATTATTATTGATGTATTAATATATAGGCAGCAATTTAATGTTGTCGTTCATCAAGGGAGCTAACGTACTTTTGGTAGTTTAATCTGTCAGAATGGATCACATTTTATAAATATGTTTTGTACGTAAAATCTGAAAGGTAGGCTAAGTAGTGACACTAGCTATTTAATAAATGTAGTGAAGTGATAAGTACAATATTTATCTCTGATATATATATATATATATATATAAAGTATCATAAAATGGAATTATTACAGTAAAATTAACTCAAAACTTTACCTAAGTGGGCTACAGTACTTTGTAAATGTACTTAGTTGCCTAGTTGAGAATGAACAAATCCTCACAAAGGAGATGCTGAGACTAAAAGGAATGTTTTAATTTCTGAAATTGTTTATCAAAATTGTCAAGTCTGTCAATTGAGTCATTGTGTTCAATTTATGAATGAATTTTTTAAAGGACACTTTGGCTGATATGAACCTGTGGCGTTTATCTGCAGTCATCCTGCTACTCAAATTATACCACCATCATCAACATCATCATCACCACCAACTCTTGACCTACAGTACCTCAAACAGTATGAGTACCCCTGCCATCAGTGTCTGCCCCCCACTTCCACATCACAACCCCGCGGGCTTTAGGACCTTCAGGATCGGCTCTCTGAGGATGGTCTTGTTTTTGTCCGTTACGTTCATGCATGTAATTATTGATTGTGCCTATTGTGACAGGCCGATTTACCATCTGTAGGGTCCCATGGGGCTGATACTCCTGTCACTGCAGTCTCCCTACAGACTTCAAGGAATTCCCCTGTAATTTCCGGCCGCAAATTTGAACCCCGCACGGGTTTCACGTAGAAGTCTGCCATTAAAAGTTAGCCTACCTGATTGTGTTTTTCATATCATCATTCATATTATTCAGGGAGATTCGTGGGATTCTTGACTGTCCTATTGAATTGTAAAACAGTTTAAAGTGAGATCCTATATCATTTGAAAGATCATCTAGAGATTGTTTGGTAAGTAAACAAATAACCTACAAATGAGAGCTGCTTTTCCACCTCACTCGTCCTTTTTATGCAAATGTCAGGATGAAAGCATCCTCTTAGACCTTCAGACATCACCAAATTCCTCGATATAGGCAAAGGTATAGGTTACAGTTTCTTTTTTGCTTCATGTGCAAAATAAGTTATTTGCATAGCCTACGACACAGTGACATGCTATAATGACAATCGGCAGATGGGATTGTTTCTCCTAACAATTCAGCTCGAGTGAGGAGGTGGAGACACAGTCATTTCTTATTTCTGGATGTGTGAATGTACCGTAATGCCTTAACAACCAGTTGTTGTTTTTTTCTGAAGTGGACCTGCTCTCTAGAAGGAGTGCGAGCCTTTGCCGCCTCCTGCTGCAGCTCACCCGGCCCCCTGCCCTCTCTACGCGCCTCCCCGGCACTTTTTCCCACTGCTGAGAGGAGCAGGACGCGGCCACAGCGGCGGGAAGCAAATTATCTGCAAACACTTCCCGAAAGTTCACACTCACACACACAGATGCCACCACAAGTAGCGACTCACGCCGTCTTAGACCTGATCGAGGGAGCTTCCTGGGAATAACCTGACAGGAGGATATAGTGGAGCAAAGCGGATGTTTTACGTTCATTCTTCATTTTTTGATCAAGTCAGGTGCTTTTTCCCCCCGGTCGCTTTTATTACGCTTAATCTGGTATTATTTTAAAAATACTCGAGATTTTTTTTTTGCCTTACTAGTCTAAATAGCCTCAACAGGATTTAGGCCTGAACTCGTGTGACCTATTTTGTGTTTTATTGAGACGTAGGCTACCTGCATGTCACTGGAGGAACCAGCGCAAAGGCAGACAGAAAATGTTCTTTAAATATGTAATATCTCTTTAACAATCATCAGTAAAAGGACTAAATGTCTGAGTGGAGTATGGCCTGACTTTTACTGCTACAAACTTTATACGTTTGGCTGCTGCTGGTGTCAGCGCAGGAGCGTACTGTGACACCAAATCCACCGAAAATACAGAAAAATAAAATCTCCACATCGTTACTCCTGCACTTGTTGTGGGAAGTGTGGTCGGGACTGGAAACAGGCACTGCATTAACAGCAGCTGTCAAACTCATGGGATCCTCCTGCCGATTGGGAGCTCTGCTGAAGTCTCCACTGCGCATGTCAGAGCGCTGGACAGCTCCAGAGAGGGAAATTTAAAAACGGTTTTTGGAGAATCAAGTGCAACATAGTGAAATACAGTACAGGGGCTCGAGACCGGCTCACACATTCTTCAAATCTCATCAAAAACAGGTATTTTTTTTATGATTTCTCTTTCAGCATCATAGTGTTTGTCGGATTGTTATTTTATGAGAACACAGACATTTTACTCATTTTTAACTATAATTTCTGTGTAGGCATGCTAAATGATAAGCCATTTAAACCTCGGCTGAGTTCATGTAACCAAACTGTTGTGTAAACATTTGGACTGAATGCTTATTGAATACAAGCTTTCTTATTCTATTTATAAACATGTACCTATTTCTTATGAATAAGAACAGGTTAAGGGGAACAAAAAGCATTCAAACCGTGAAATGGGCTCCAGCTACAACAAAGGCATACTGATGCCAAATAGACAATGTATTCACTACTATTCATTCAGTTTTGAAATTTGTTTATAGTTGTGTTAAATTTTGATTGCACCTTAAATTTGAGTTTTAAATGTTTGCTTTTCATGGAGCAATTTTATATTTTTTAGAAATAGCACATGTTCCACAATGTTTATTTACTAAAGAAGAACAATATTTGAAGCAATTTTTAAATACTGTAATACTTCCTTCTGCATGGTTTGGTCTTTTCAGTTTGAATACTCAGTGGGGCATAACATCAAATGTGTTCATTTGATTTATTTTGATTGCAGCGGTACCACACATCCCAGGAAATGATAGAAGGTGGAATTACATCCAGGATGTCAGGAATAATTGAGAATGCTGGGCATCATCCGTCTCCACAGGATTACAGGTAAGCCTACGACTTCAGATTTACACCATGTTCAGCTATATTAGGACAAAAAGTTACAGAATCTTCTAGCATGAAACAACATATTATTTTGTGTAGCATATTGTCAAAAAACAGGATCAAATCTGAGGTGCCTCAATAGATAAAAGGCAGATTTTGTATTAATCAAACCCTTTAAGGTGTTTCCCAAAGGGTCATGGAACAAATTGTCTTAACCCCACTATGTTTCATCTAAAGGTGGACGGACAGCTCTTTTTGTGCATGGGGGGTTTCGTAAAAAAAGAGAGAGAGAAAAAAAAATCCTGAAGAATAAATGATTTTCATTCTGAATGGATCTGTCAGAAACCATCAGCTCTGTTTACACTCCCGCTGTCGGCACACGGAGAGCCTGAGCCTCTTGGCCTGCCGGCTCAGGGGGAGACTGGGCTCTCTGGGTCACCAGTATGCACAAGTGGCTCCCAATTAGACAAGGAGGGAAGTGGAGAGGGAAGGCGGGAGGAGGAGGTGCAATATTTAGTGTAGTTGAACCTCTGGGAAGGCTCAATGATACATGGAGACACCAGCCCAACATGTTTTGCATCAATGAACAATATCTATGCTGCTGGTAGAGAGAGAGGAGGGGAGGTGGGAATACTCCCCCATGTGTCATCTATTCTAGTTTCTATCAGAGTGTGCTGGGCATTTATAATGGATAATTGCAACCTTGAATAGATTTGTGAAGCAAAATTGTAAAAGACTGGCGATGGCAAATATTGTCAATAGTTCTAATTTACTTTGAGTGCACCAGCTTTTGCACTTTCAAAACAAAAGGGAAAACATGTCTGCACTTGGACCTTTCATTCACCAATGCTTTTTACGCTTGAACAATATTTCTTCATTTAGTCAGAGGTGAAAAAAAGCAGAAGAAAAGAATGAGAGTCTCACAAAAGGTACAGAGATATTGTGATACCTTACCTTAAACTTCACAATGCCATGTGCTTCAAAAAGGGCGATCATAAACAATCATTTACAGGTACATGCAAGGTGTTTGAGAACGTGTGCGGCTGATTCCTGGCTGCGCTGATGTCACTTATTCAGCCAGCAGACACAGAGCCCTGACCTCAGACTACACTGGCACTCCCTCTGGCCCGAGGCTCTGTTGATTTCCCCATTTAGGGAGGACAGGGGTGATGGTGGGGGTGGGTTGGGGGCGGCAGTGAGGATAGAGACTGGAAAGGGACAGGGAAGCAGATGGCATCCTATTTGTCCCTCTTATGTGAGGGCTGTCATTCCAACAGATTAATGCAAGGGCCGGGGTGAAGAAAAGAAATGACAGAGACAATCAAGGAAGGGTCTGGAGAAGACAATGGAGCCACGTGCCACTGGGCAGATTTGTCGTTTGGAACACAATAGGTGATCATTTTTCAATAGACAAGGCCAACTGTTGCAGGCAACATGTGCTGCTGTCCCATGTTTCAAACGATCTCATGCGTTGTTTACTTATGATTCAGCCAATGGTTAAGGCGAGACCATGGTCACCTGACACGTTTGATTTTTTTATTAGGAGATTTGGGGTCTGTGTGTGTATGGGGGGGGTTGTGCTCCTACACTGTCTACAGACACACAAAGTAACTGAATAGTATGTGTTGTCATAGCGACCCCAATTACGAAACCCTTGCACATTAAGTGTGTGAGCGCACAGAGAAGACTGGAGAGGATTCAAGAGGATTCCTCTCTTTTCTTTCTTTCTCTTCCAGGCTCCCTACATAAAAGACGTAATGACTGAAAGCTGATTGGTGCTGGCAGTGCACTGGTTAAACAGAAAGCCTACATTTATTCCACTTTCTAGCACAACATTTATAAAATCAAGAGGTTAGAAATATATTTAATGTGAACTTTTCAATTTTTTTAATTCTTAAATTGCTATTATCAATTTATTTTATTTTTCAAATTTGTATTTAGAATCAGCAAATAAGCAAACACGTATAAACTGTAGAAGAAACAAAGATCACTCCTAGAAAATCTCAAAAGCTGATTTATTCTGAAGGGAAAGCTTGTTTAACTCCCACATTGTTGATTAAAACTGTCACTGCTAATAACACTTGTAGTTAATCTTCTTATGGTAAATCCTGAATGGCATGGCTAATACACGGCTTTCATCTTCGTTTCCTCGCATTCAGAATCATTACAGTGGTTCTGACTTTGACGGACAAAATGTTCTATCAAGTGTTTAGATTCAAATTCCACTTGCCGTCTATGTGTGTCTGAGCCGACAGCCGTGTTAACCCCCCTCTTCAAAACCTCCCCCCACCCTCTTCTTCTCTCGAAGGCTTCTGACCACGGACCCCTCCCAGCTGAGGGAGGAGGACCTCCCTGGGGACCTGCAGTCTCTGTCATGGCTCACCTCTGTGGATGTGCCCCGACTACAGCAGATGGCTGATGGCCGAGGCCACAGTAACGGGCCCTCCCAGGGCAGCTTGTTGGAGCAACAGACAGGTGAGGTGACAGGGAGGGGACAGTGCGACATTCAAAAAACGGATCATTTCTCTGATTGGATAAATCAGGACCAGCTGGGTACTTTTGGATTTCTGTCCTCTGCAGATATAAGACCTTTATCCTGAAAGATAAAGACCAATGAATATACAAGACAGGGTCAGTTAATCTCAGAGATTCATCCATTAGGACAGTGTTGGTGGGATTCACTGAGGTTTGAGAGATGAGATTTTGCTCACTTTATTATTGTCATAAACAGATCAAAGTGCAAACAACAATCAGCTATACAAAAACCCACCAAGAGCTTAAGTGTTCAAACACAATGATATGGTAACTTACAAGACTTTATATTGAAGAGTTTAATTTCCTACCACTTTCAACTCTCTGGTTTCTTTGCAGAAGAATGAAAGTCTGTAAGCGGTTGTAAGTAGCCATATCATTCTGAGCACTGCAGGCGAGGAGAGAAATAGATCTGATAAAGTTTTTCGGTGAACTTTCCTTTAATCTAATAACAGTCTGGCTGCTCCTTCTCACAGCTCAGCTGAACAACATGACGATGACAGCGGGTCAAGGCTCCATGCTTCACCTCCAAAGCAACATACAGCACAGCCCTCTGGGAATCAGCATCATCAACACGCACAGTGGAAGCGTGAGTTTTAACAGCATTGCAAGAAAAATAGTTTTATGATGCCTATAGGGTTGATTGTCAAATATATCTGTGTCTGTTTCGCAGATGTCTCCGTTCTCCATGAATGGGTTGCCCTCTCCGGGATACCAGTGCCCTACCTCAGTCTACCAGCCTGCACCCCAGCAGGTGTACTCTCTAACCCAAACTGGACAACAGGTACCAAACTTTAAGCTAATAAAGAGCCTGATTGATCAACAGTTAAATGGTCCTTTCACTATATTTCTTTTTTTCCCCCTTCTATACTGACAGTGTAATGCTCAGAGGCTTTAATGATGTAGGCCAGTAAACAATTACCTCTTTGCTAATAGTGTAATATGTGTGTATTATTATTAAATCTCCATTATTGGGGCTGTGCTTATTACTGAGCCTGTACTGTTGTTGGTGGTTTTCTTCAGCTTTTTGTGTGAATTGCCTACATGGCTACATGCCTACACCTCTGTGTTCAGTGCTACTTGATAAAAACAAAAACATAAAACTGTGAAAATGATAACGTTCCTCATCATTCTCCATCTGTTCTTGTAGTGTTCAACTGGTGGGCTTTACAGCAATGTCTCTTTCAACAACCAAAGTCTATTCACACAACCTCGCCTGGCTCCACAAGAACAGGAGCTGCAACCCAAGTCTTTCCCCAAGCCAATCTATTCCTACAGGTAAGACCTCACTTATTTAGCCAATAATGAAAAATAATATCCACCAAATCTCCCAAACTTTCTTTAGTGTATTTCATATTCTCTGCTTTGAATAACTTGAATAATTTTAATGGTTTTTTATTTATTTTTTTTTTAGCTGTTTGATTGCCATGGCTCTGAAAAACAGCAAAACGGGCAGCCTCCCAGTCAGTGAGATCTATAGCTTTATGAAGGAACACTTTCCTTATTTCAAGGTATGACACTCTTAATATTAAAGAAAGGGGCTAAATGAAAGGGTGCATGTAACGAATGTCACTGATTATGCGCCGCCTCTCTCTCTGCAGACTGCCCCTGATGGATGGAAGAATTCAGTCAGACACAATCTGTCCTTAAACAAATGCTTTGAGAAAGTGGAGAACAAGATGAGCAGCTCATCCCGTAAGGGCTGTCTATGGGCGCTGAACCCTGCCAAAATTGACAAGATGGAGGAAGAGATGCAGAAGTGGAAACGCAAGGACCTCCCAGCCATCCGCCGCAGCATGGCTAACCCTGGTCAGTAATGTATTTTGTTAAATGTAAAAGGTCTTCTGCCGAACCAGATTATGAGTCACCAAAAACTGACAGTGTTAGTCTGATAATAAGTCTTTCCCCCGCAGACGAGTTGGACAAATTGATCACAGACCGCCCGGAGAACTGCAGACGTAAGGCTTTAGAGGCCGGCATGACCCGGCTGCCCAGCTGTCCAACTGGCCTCCAGATGCCCATCACAGCCCAGATGCAGCCTCAACCTATAGTCACGCTTTCCCTGCCCTGCTTACCCATGCACCAGCACCACCAGCTTCAGGCCCAGCTCCAGGCTCAGGCCCGCCTGGGCCCCATGTCCCCTGCCCCGGCCCAGACACCTCCCCTTCACGCGGTCCCTGACCTTTCCCACAGTCCACTCACCCAGCAACCGAGCCAGCCGCCAGACGATTTCTACAGTGTGCATAGTGATACACACACAGAGGTGGATGCACTGGACCCTAGCATCATGGACTTTGCCCTTCAAGGTAAATAAATTTTTAAGGGACATTTTTTTTGTTTGCTAGTTAATTTAAGTTTTGTTGCATCAGTACACTAACCTCTCTATCTATCTGCTTAGGTAATCTGTGGGAGGAAATGAAGGACGACAGCTTTAACCTGGATGCCTTGGGTACCTTCAGTAACTCACCTCTCCGACTATCAGACTGTGACTTGGGAACAGCCAACCTCCCTCCTGTCTCCACTGGAGCAAACCTGCCGCTGTCAGATGTGCAAGTGACAGGCCTTTACACCTCCTACACCTCCCAGGATCCCTTGTCTTCCCAGTACATGGTCACACCAGCCAACAGCAAGCCTATTGCGCTGTTATAAAGCAGGTGTTCTGTCACCCTGATTTATTCTTTGGATATCTGTGGACTCCAACTGAAGAAGAGGTTTGAGGTCAAAGTCTGAATTCTGGTTTCTTGTGTGCTACTAAAAGTACAAATCACACTGCTTTCCTGCAGTCAGCTGGGAACTACTTGAAGGATGTTTTAAAATCATTTCACACAAAGGCCACAAGAAAACTGCTCATTAAGATAAAACTGCTGATAAAGAGGTGGCAGTGTGAAAATGTAAGAAATAAAATATCTAGCTTTGCCAAGCAAAGACTCAAAAGCCTGTACCAGTTCAAAGACTCTATGTGGAGATGTAAGTTAGCATCCGGCAGTTTTTCTACTGTTCACTCTGCGTTTTAAAGCCCTATCATATTGTAGCTCCCCCATCTCTTGTCTGTTGTATTGTGCTAGATATTATTGATGTGATGTTTTATTTATATTTATAAAAGGCAGCTGGAGAAGGTGATGACTCTATCAATCTTTTGCTGTATATATTTGAATGTTTCAAACTGCTATTGCCACAGAAAAGCTTTCTTTCGACTGTATTTACCCACTTCTCTCCAAAATGCCGATGTGTGCCAACACTTTGAGTAATCCGGATTTTTACACATTATTCTTTTACACACTGTGATTAACGTGTCTCAAAGTCAGATGTAAATTATGTTCATTAACTTGATCATAATGAATCGAATGGGTAAATAAAAGACGTTTCTTTTGCCAAAAACATATCTCAATGACATTTATTAACAAACAGTCCTTTGTAGAACACAAGATCCAGGAAAGTGTTTATATACATTCAAATTAAATGTCATGGCTGATATTCTGATCAGAGGTAAGGCGAATGAAGCAGCAGTTGGGGGACCACTTTGGTGACTGTTGTCCACCTTTTGTGAAACTCAATATCATAGATATACCAACAAAAACAAAAGCAAAGTATTACATACGCTGTCACAGTCTCTCCTACCATTCATAACATTGTCTTAGCACAAAAAAACACTACAGCCTACGTACACATTATCAGACTTAAAATGACAGTGAAAAGATGGACTGCACTCATGCAAACAGCTTATTAGAATAAAAACTCATCTGCTTCTTAATTTGCATTTCTGGATGACAATACTGGCATAAAAATCCATATCTATATTTAGCCAAAGCAGAAATTAAACAGAATGGATAGACTTCCCCATTTTCTGGCTTAGAAATTAGCCGAATTAGATCAAAATTGATAAAGAATTGACTAGTTGCTCAAGCTACATTCAAAGATGAACACTTTTCTTTATTTAACACCTTTAAGTGAATATGATAACGAGCACCAAAATATTAAGTCTCCCACTTTACGCTTCAACCTTGTGTACTGTAACTCTGGCCTCCATGGACTGCACAGAGCCAGCAAAAAAAACACTGACACACCTTTGTGTACAAATACAGCCAAGTGAAATGTGCGTTACAATCATAGTTTGTGAACCAGAAAGTTCCTGGACTGGGAAGCTGAAATGACTGCTTACCTCCCAATTGTAAAAGACAAACTCAGTCAGTAGTGGACCGGATAATGACATCCCACCAAAGATGCCATACAACAGCAATGTTAACAACAGACAGAGCAGTGTAGCGGTTTTGTGATCACTGAGGAATAAGTCACTTTGTGCATGTGTGCATTATTGCAAAGAATTACCCATTTAGCTTTAAATTGTGCACCTACAATCAATAATAGTAATAATATTTTTTCAACTAGAACAGAGCTTTTGTTCTTATTAATAACACAACCTGATAAAGCTCATGAGCTTAACTGGTGCTGGTGCTGTCCATAGTGGCGAGCAGATGCGAGAGCTTAGCCCTCTGGGACGGAGTAATATTCTGGCTCATGTGGATGATGCAGTCCATGGTTACGTCAGGGTTGGCCTGCACCAGGCTGGAACACAAGCAGAAAATTATAACACAAACATGCTGCAATAAATTATTTTAAGTGGTGAAAATGCAGAGAGAGAGAAATTGGCCTAAGCTGGTCTGCAGCATATTCTGTCATTTCTGTATATCAGAAACTCACCTGTGGTTGCACATCATCCATCAATTTTAAAATTACCCTGACAGGCCCAGCATGCATTTCAGTGAGGTTTCACTTATAGGATCCTCTCAACTGCTTAGAATATAAGGGAACCTTTGATTCATTTGCACTAAATGCGTTAAGATGAAGATATACGATCAGTGTAGCGTTGAATTCTTTAGGCCATTTTAGCTAAACATGACCAAACTGATTGTGGCTCTTTTGACTAGTACTCAGGTTTATGTCTACAATGTAGCTCTGTAACATAAAAGCTAATAATCCACAGCTAAAATCCATTTAAGATTGATTAAAATGTGACACATGGATTTTTGTCACCGATAAGATTATGGCAATGAAAATAAGCATTATCCCAAAATGTGTACCTGCGGATGTGTTTCAAAGTGTTTTCTTTTTTTAGGTACTTGATGTTCTCTTGGATGGCGGATCGAGTACCATCCTCCTTGGACAAATGCTTCTCCAGCCACTCAACTACTGCTTGGTTGTTATCCCAGAGGTAGGCCTGGAAGAGCACACAGAAGCACCTTTAAATCTCTGATCAGTTTTAACAATGAAGTGCTCAAAAGCAACCACATAATATGTGGACCAGAGGCAAAAACTGAAACAGGATCGCATGTACAGTTGTACATGCAACAAATATGTATTATCTTTACCATATCTTACATTCTGTAACTGTTGATAATGTTCACAGTAATTAACAGGGGTAAAAGAAAATAGCCTCACTTTACAAGTATAATATCACACACCCATTGTCCCATGCCCTTAAAATTAAAAAACAAATGTACTTTTTGCCAACATTTGACATTTATTCACAATGTTTACACTGCATTTAGAGTATTAGCAGAGACCATCTTCTCTGACTGTCGTGACAAACCTTGACTGTTCCTTCTGTTTCAACAAACCAGCGCCGCAGCATGGAGTGCATGTGTCCGTCACTGAGGTCTTTGTTGGCCTGCAGAATCTCACACTTCACCACCTGCTCCAATAGGAGGCGACGCAAGCGCCAGTAGAAGAAGGTCCGCACATTCTTCCAATCCAAAATATCCTGTCGGGAGTATCAAAGGGAACAGATAAATGCATAAATCGCCCCTAAATACAAGTTTATGATCTACACCCAATGTTACGCACATATTGACAGTCAAAGCAGAAGACTGTTCATTAAGGGCTCACTCACAGTGATGACGCCCTTCTCCTGCATCCTGCCTGGTGTGTCATGGAGATCTACAAACTGCACTGCCACCTGGTGGTAGATGGGCAATAGGAATTCCTCCCTTGCTTTGAGCTTACACTCCAGCTCTCGGCACTGTTTGTCAGATAGCTCTGGGGAAGCTGATGAAAACAAAAGTGCTCTGAGTGACTCGAAGACTCGTCAGCAAGGTTATGAACACCCTAGCTGTGTTACAATTTAAAGGAAAATAATTGCCAGTGATTGTGTGAGAAAGAAATAACATTTACCAAGCTGCTCAGCGAGACTAGCATAGACTGAATCTAGTCTCCTCATCGTCTTCAGCAGGTCTTTCCTCCTGAATTTGATCTCCACTGTACCCTCAGCCTCCAGCACACCACCTCTGTCCATAGAAAGCACAGCAACAGGGAGACAACCGAAAGGACAGAAACTGGTTATTCTCTCTCTCACACACACACACACACACACCACACACACACACACACACACCTGTTGCCTAGGCCGAGAACACCATAAAGTAACTAATAGAAAACATGATTGTTTCATGTACCTGCTCTCCCTGTCTGCATAGAGCTCCATACACAGAGGGTTGATGGTGGGGTCTATCACTACCCATGAGCCTCCTCTCAGCTCAGCATGTGGTGGGATGTACACCAGCACTGGCTGGCGGAAACTACGCAGGGCGTCAACGATATAGGCCCCAAACTTCAGTACCTGGTCATACATATCTGAGAGCGAAATGGGCAAAAACATAATTTTTAATTTAATAACAAAAGCTCTTGCATGTAACGCAGTGTCTCTGCAAAGTTTAGTATTCGTCCTATACCCTTCATTCCACCAGAGAAGCCTCTCCAGTTGGCAAACACCATGAGAGGCAGATGTTCAAGGTTGAAGTCACAGATCACCTGAGCGGTTTTAAACGCAGAGTCTGGAAACCACACCTGGCCAGCCTGCTGTAGAACCTGACATGAACACCGGGGGAGATGAGCTGAGCTGAAATACTGTGATATAATGTGTTCTAATCACAAACGTGGTGGTGAGAATTACTCACTTTAGATTCTGAATCCAGATTGGCTGGGTCTGCCGGGACTGTGAACTCAACTGTGCGTGTTTCGACAGCAATGACACCAAGGGGAATTCCTCCTAAACTGTTTTCATTCAACAGAGTTATTAATCGATTTCCGTGTAAGTTTTAAATAAAAAACCACAATATTTTATATGTACAAACATTACCGTGCTCTGCCTACTACCACTGTCTGAGCCCAAGACTCCATGATCTCCATGAAAGAGCCGTGGTCAAAGAATCCACTTTGCCAGGCACCTCTCACCGCTAATGACACAAAGGCAGAAAAAAGAAAATGAAGCAGAGTGATTACATCTTGTTTAGATGTTTAAATGACATCTTGACACTCACTGGGGTGAGGTCTCCCAGCCAGCATCCAGCGGGGATCATAAGGTGCTTTTGTGGGAGTATATTCTATCTCTCTATCCACTGGATCTAGAGTTGCTATAACAGGAACAGGGGAGTGATTATTCTGTGAAGAGAAGAGGAACTACAGTTAGTGATCTAAAGGGTTCAGTTACTTTTATAGCACTAAAAGTCACACAATATGAATTTTTACACATTCAGCCAAACCTTTGGCATATAGGAGAGCCACTGGAGTATGGTGAAGACGCCCTCAAAGTCATCAGGCACAGTGCTGTGTGTGACTCCATTATTGTGCATGATCTGGACCCCTCCCAGCTGATTGTTGGAAGTGTAGACCTCTGTACCCAAAACCTGCACAGAAACAGGAACTTCAATGACCACAGTCAGAGCATTTGTCCACAAATGTGCCCACAAAATGAGCAGGTTCTCATCTGCCCGCAACATTTCTTTTCAAACTGAAGTATAAAAGTTGCTTCTGACCATTTTAACCTGAAGACATCAGTATCCATTAAGGCCAAAAAAGATGTACAGAACACAGAATAAAATAATCTCTCTTTTGATTGACTTTGTCTTCAGCATATTTTGCCAGTTATTCTCCCAATTTGCCTAATTGCTTTTTGGTTGTCTTCATTACTGCACATAATTGCTCCAAACCATCCCACAGATGATGACATACACAACAGATGGCATGCATTGCTTAATATCCGTAAAAGCCAAACAAACCAGGTCTAACATAATAGATGTGTTTATTTTAAGGACTTTAATAAATATTGTCTACTCATCAATAACAGTGATATTGGTTAAACCAACAAACCTTGTTAAGAGCGCCCGCTCCAGTCAGGATAATGTGAGAGTTTTCCACCTGAATCACTCTCTGTCCCAAACGGACCAGATAGGCTCCAATTCCAATAGCGCGACATGTCACCTGCAAGAGCAGAAAAAGTGTCTCACATCCCAGAGGTTCACATGGTGTTCTGGTTCTGCTCAGAGAAATCAGATCCACATACTCACCATACTAATTGTAACGATCTCCTCATAGGCCTGAGAGGATTCTCCAGCAATGGTGCCAGAACCTCGCAGGTTCTCAACCCCAAGACCATCGTCCTTCCCAATGATGTCAGTGATGATGTACCTGTAACAGAGAGGCATAGTGAAAAATCAAATCTCTATTATCCCACAGACACAAGTTATGGGTGTCAAATATTTAAACTAAATTTGCTACATTATGAGAACAGACAACCAAATATCTGCTGTACCTGGACTCTCCACCTTCCTCTACATGGTGACAGTGAACAGCATTGGTGGAGCTGATAAGTGTGTAGTCCTGAGGTGTCAGGTATAGGTACTTGAAACCCTATAGAGAAATGGAAATAACTTTTAATAAGAAATATCAAACAGCATGCACATATTGCTACAGTATTCCCTGTGGTCATCCAAATATCAGGAGAAGCATATTTTAGAAGTCACCTTGTAGGGGTCAGCGGGGTCAATCCAGGCCACCTGGAACATGTGTTTGATCTCTTCAGCGAGGCCGATTCGTGCTCCACTGTTGGCTGCGATGTAAATACGGGGGAGGCCCTCAGCCCGAGCCAACTCAGACGCCCTGAGGAACAGCTCATCCTCTTGAGGACCAAATGAGCCGATCATGTGAGTGATGTCATTACTGATGACAATGATTTCTCTGCCCTCTGGGTACTCTGGAGTCTTCATCTTCATCCTGAAGGCAACCATTCCCACCTGATGAAGAATGGTTACAGTAGTTACCAGAATCATCACACTGGTATATCATGAACTGACATAAATGCTCTAAAAAGCATCCTACATCATTGTCTCCAGGCAGGCGGTTCATCTGCACGAGTCGACCTTGAGGGTCCAGAACCAGCTCGGTGCACATCAGTACGTCTTTGGGTTGTTTTTCACCTCGACCCCACATTTTAAACAGTGCCTACAGGAAGATTTTCAGTATGTGTCAGATACCTTAGGCACCATAATTTATTTTAAAAAAGGAACCTAATTCTGTGAGTTAGCAGTACCTGTCTGAACATCTCTGGGAAGTCATAGACATATGTAGTCCCCAAAGTTTGAGCCTGGAAGCGCTTGGCCTGCAGCAGGTCTTTGGTCACATACGGAGTATTGATCAGCATGCCATGCAGAGGACCCTGTTTATCTCCATATGACTGGAACATGATCTAAAAAGGGACAGACATTGAGGTGAATTAGTGATAAAACAACCACACAGAACAAATCTCCTGCCACATACCACATCTTTTGGATCACATGTAATTGCAAAAATTGCTTGAAAGAGGGTGCCTCAGTCCACTGTCCACACCTGTCTGGAACATGGGTCAGTAACCTCTTTGTACAGGCTGATGTCCAAGTAATAGCCAGACTCATTTGTGATAAACAGGCGGATAGGAACGGCATTTCCAGTTGGTGTCAGACGGATATTGATCTTCAGTTCAGCCTGCAGGACGCGCAGCTTCCAAAGACGGCTGCCGTAGCGCATCACCATGGAGCGAACAGACTCCTCTATCTGGGGGAGCCAAGAAAAAGACAAAAGACCAATGAGAAATAAATCTCATATAATCCAGTACTATGGTTGCATATATGTGCTGGACACTGACTTTAGAGGGGTCCATAATGACGGTGGGTACGAAGTTAAGGAAGATGTGGTTGCAGTCTGTGCGGACACTGGTGTTACTGAAGGCCACCTCCAACTCATCCATGGCCTCTAACAGAAGACGTTCTCCCTCATTTTGGAGGTATTCAAAGGAGGCTTCCTGGTTGGGAATAAACAGAGTTTTTATTTCACCAAAATAACATTACCACTGACCAACATTTTCTTTAATCAGGCAGTTTATTAACCTTTCACCCTGGGAAAACAGTCAATCCAAAATAAACACAACAAGCACTAACAAGCTATTTTCTGCACTCTTTTTAAAGAATCAATAAGCTGTACTTTTCAGTTGCTCTTCTAACCTTTGTAATGAGATCTGAGTGGCGGATAATAGCTCGTATGAAGAAGCGGTAGTCTGTGACTTCAGCGCCCTCCTGCACACGAGCAGCACCGAGGTAGAGGTGCATCTTGTGGTTGGCACACGGAACGGCCGTCAGGTCAAAGTTTCTCATGCGGTTGAGCTCCAGCTGAAATGCTAACGCTGGCTCCAGATTACGGTAAATACGATCCTCCTGGAACTAAAGAGAGGCACAGATTGGAGGGGTCATCATCTCTGGAGGCTGCAGCAGATCTAATCTTGATATATGATTATCAATTCTATGATCATCCGATTTTGTAAAGTTCTATTAAGAAAAACTTACCCCATCTCTAGCTCTGAAAGTGAAGAACTTGGGAAATTCTCTCTGTTTAAATGATATATCACAATAATAATATCAGATCCCTTTTTTCATTTTAATTATGAATCTGCCTGTCTGTATAATTTGTATATGACACAGTGGGCCAAATGAAAATGTAATTGCTTGGATTGTTGTTGAATTACCTTCTGTGCAACCAAAAATGTGATTCTCCTGATTCCATACTCAAAAAGCACAGCTTTCTGTAAAAAAAAAAAAAATTAATACAAACATTTTCAGTTTTCCTAAACAAAAAACTGAAACAAATATCTCACATCCATGTGTTCAGAAGCTAGCTGACCTTTGACTGTGCAAAGGCAGTGAAGGCTGTAACCAAAGCATCGTCATCTTCTGTATCCGCTGTTTTTATGGACACATTAATGATGTGGATTGGGTTCTCCTTCGTATTCTTTAGGGGATGGAAGAGAAATTGGTGAAATGAAAGTAAGCTTTTTTTGATAAGCCAGTGAGCCCACACACCCTCCACGCTCACCTTGAAGTTCTCCTCCTCATAGAGACTGGAGCAGGACTCCGAGAACGGAGCACTCTCCAAGAGTGGTTCTGCAAAGCTGAAGAGAACTTCATCAACATTCCTGCCAAAGAAACACATCAACATGCAATAACTTGTTTTAACTTTGATCTACATATCTTTGCCATCAATAAATAGGAGCGAAAGGAAATGTATCATGAAGTTAAAAGTGACCTTTTAAAGTCATCAAAACACTGGAAAGCTACCATGGCGCCCATTCGCTGGCAGGGTGGAGACAAAGCTCCCTCCATAAAGAGGTCACTGCTCTGTCGCCTCATTTTAAACTGGCCTGATCCACTCACTGGCACAGGAACCCTGATAATGAGACACACAGACGATGATAGCAAGACGGGGCCACTGAATGATCACATGGAGAGAGGTTTGCTTTGGCAAAAGATACTTAACAGCCAAAAGTACACATATTCATTCAGAGAGCAATTAAAGCAAGTCTGGATGTTCTTGTCTATTTAATATAAAGCAACCAAGTATGACCACCCTCATGTCCAATTATGATTACAGTTGATGAGTACATTTCATGTACTGAATTGAAAGGGATTATGAATTGTTATAAAGCACTATTGTTTCTATCTCTGATTGAGAGTCCCAAATCAAGAATTAAAATCTGATGCTGGAGAATACAGGCTCCCCATTTGGTAGCAGGCAATGAAATCTCAGACTTGAAGTTTTTAAGAGGAACATGGAATAAATCAAAGATGTAACCTCTCAAAAAGCTCAGGTCTGATTTACAAGTTGATAGAAGCAACAAAGCTCAGCTATAAAGTGAATTAAGAAGGACTTGTTAGAAGAGTCCTTAAGCAAATGTTTCGGCTTACACAGGACAGAGGGGAAACAACACAACGCATTCGACATGCATAGCTCTGACACATACACACGGTTGGGTGGTTCGGATGGTTGGGAGGAGCTGTACTCTACCTGTTCAGAGTAGGGCTGCTCCCTCTGAAATAAGATGATTGACAGGTGAATATCAGCAGTGGACGATCAAACTGCACTTCTACCTCAAGGCATTATGATTAGATTAAAGCACTTTACGACACGCTATGCACATTCACATTAATGTTCAGTGAGTAAAACCATTCTTCATTCAAAGCTAGCCATAAGCAGTTACAGCAGCAATTTAGAGGCCGCTCTCCACCTGTACTACTTAGGTACAGGGTAATTGGTTTATCATTTATCTTTATTGATCCATCAGGCTAATGTTATAGAGAAGAAGACTAGTGAAGAGAGACACTTGCAGAGTGTTTTGTATGGCCTGGATTTCTTTATAAATAGCCACAAAGTGAGGTATTTTTCTATGAAAAGGATGTTTATTTGGTTTAATGAAATCTTGCTTGATCAGTGGAAGCACCCTCTGCCAGCGTATATGTGTGTCTAATGCTGGACATGGCTTTGATTCACCAGTGACTCAATAATTAGGCAACAACGCTCTACCCATCTGTGACTGAAGAGCCTTTGCAGTGTAGTCCAGTGAACGAAACTTGTTACCTGTTTGGGTGCGACGACGGCAGCATAAACTGGAAGTCTACAGCACACGTTCCATCCTGCAGCTGGTGATGCTGGATGCTGTTTAGTTCATAGGCAATGTAAGCTCTGCGCACATAGACCTGAAAGCCAATATGGAGGCACAAGTCATTATCAATTATTAAAAAAACAAATGTATATAAAAAAATAAATTCTTAGTGTGAATCCACTGAGCATACCTCCAAGGCAGCCATGCAGACAACTTGATTTGAGTGATAGAAGAAATTGGGCAAGACATCAAAAATGGAGGTTTCAGAGAGAATTAGTTTCTGTGCCGAAGAAAAAGAAATTTTCATTTCATGTTCCAGCTGCTACAAATTGATAACAACGAAATGTCTCCACAAAAAGCTAACCTTCAAGTTTTCTGGACAAAACTGGTGGCCGTACAAGTCAATGGCTGACAGGAAGATGGACTCCACCTGGTTGTGCCTCAGTTCGTATGATGGTAAATGGGAGGCAATCAAGACCTATGACACATTTACAGATATAATATATTTTAATCAAGTCTATACAGATGGAATAACCTGACTGTAAAAAGGCTGCATCATTTCTTGACATTTAAGAAATCACACATTTTAGAAAAGAATATCACTTGAATCCAACTTGAGGTGTCCTCTGTGCCAGATTACCTTAAACACTATATTCAAAACAGACTTCTTAGATGTTACCTGTCTGGCTCTCAGTGCCACCTTTGAGTTCTCCATCTTGCCAAGCTGCGTGAGCTCGTTCAAAATGGCCATCAGCTCATCTGCTAGCATGGAATCCCTTCCACACAGTTGGTCCTACACAGTGTACAAAGTGTCTTTTACTAAAACGTACGTGTTGTTTTAGTATCATTGTTTCATTTATGCTTGCCATTTTTGAGCTTGATGAACTCCTTACAATGAGCATTATGACTAGGACGTTCTTCTTGGAGACCTGGGCATGAGAGAAGATGTACTCCAGCACAGGACTCATGTCAGGTTTGTACTGCTCCCTCAGGTTGATCACACACTTGTCATAGTGAGCTGTGTGCGAGAACAAAAGTAAAAATATGTTACCTATGACAAAGAAACAACAGTTAATATTAAAGAAAGAGCCTCATCTGGAGTTTTCGTATAAAATTTTGTATTTTAACGTCACCTTGCTGAAACTGCATCTCTACTTGTAGGTATCGCTTGAGCAGATCGAGAACCACCGACTTCATATAACCACGAATTCCACTGCGGTACCTGGACCAGACATATTCAATACCACTATTGCTCTATATGTTATGTTTTACTGCTGTACAATCTGTACATGACAAGAAAGAAGAAACTAACCTCTGTACCAGTTGAACGATACTCTGAGTGTTCATGAAGAACACCTCTCGGTCAGCCTTCCTCTGTAGGGTGGCCGCATGGCTGTCTAGAACGTTTGCAATCTGGAAGAAATGAAGGGAAACGCCATCATTTTATCTTGACAACAGTTTTTATTTGTATTAGAAGAACTTGCTCTGTGACACAGACACAACTGCAACCAGCAGTATGTCAACGTGCATCTCTCACCCTTTGGCTAGGGAACTGGCAGAGGACAGAGGTGATGTTGCTTGCGTACTGGGCCATGACTTTACGGATATCTTTCTCCACGCCAGGAGGAATGCGCCCCGCCACACTCGTCATGATCTCCTGGAGTTCCAACAGCGGCAGCGAGGGGTCCCTCAAAGTCTTCATCAGGGTATTCACCCACTGTTTGAGCTGCAGACATGGACGCCCACAGATCATTAATGAAAAGGATGGTATCATTTCAGAATCTTTTGGGGGAGAAAGCTTGCTATGTACCTTGCTGCTAAAGTACGGCTCTTCAAGGCAGTAGCCATCCATGACTTTACCCAAGTTTTCCAGCACACTGTGAAACACCTGGTGAAGTTTTTCCCCGACAACGGGCAGTGGTTGCTGGGGTGGCAGTTTGGCGGTGTTGAGCTCCACCTACGACAGGAAGCAAGAAAAAACAGACACACTAGATAATTTATACAAAAGTCTGTATAAATTTTTTTCTCACTGAAAATAGTAGGAAGACTACTTAGTAGTAGAGCTGTAATGGTTCTGAAACAGAAACCAAATTCGTGACACAAAAGTCCACGATCTGGTGTCGCGGATCCGACAGACAGAACTGTTGAGCTCTTATTAAGACAGGGCAACTGTGCCGGCGGCGGCGCCTGGCAGGGGGTGGGCTCGGTAGTGGTGTATATTGTAGGCCAGGTGCAACTATACCTGTGCGGCCCGCCCAAGTAAAGTATATGTTGAAAACACTTAAGTTAGTGCAAGCTGTAGGCCTATAGGCTATTTTGTAAATATTACACCTTATAAACCCCTTTTCTTGGTATTAAACAATACCAAGAAACAAAACATCAGGAGACTGTTGGTGAAGGCCAACCAAGAGCTGGCATTGATTTACACAGAGCCATGGAGGTGTCATTTGACTCCATTTGTTCGCTATTAGTAAGTAATTACATCATCTTTTTCTGTGTGAGTGTTTTGTCAGCTGTTGGGGGGGCTCAGCTTTTCTTAGATAAAAGTAGGGGGGGCGCCAAGCAGAAAAGGTTGGGAACCACTGAGTTATAAGACACAATAGAGAAAGCAATTTCTGACTCGTAAGTTGTGGCATTCCATTCACTTACCCAGTGTATACTGCTGGGGTCATCCAGGTCTATATGTGCCATCACACAGCCAGGCTCCAGAACTGCTCCAGGTCTCTTAACAAAGTGGATAAAGCCTGACTGCTGCACAGTCAGAGTCATCACCATCTTCATCACCTGAAACCGCAGAGCCAAGTCAATAAAAAAAATTTAAAAAGACACAGCGTGCCTCAAAAAAATCAATCTGACCAAAAATCTGTCACATTCACCTCAATCTCTGCATATGTATCTCCAGCACAAATGTGACATCCGTCCTCAACCACGTACTGCAGCAGTTTACCAGCAGAGGGAGACCTCAGCACCGTGGGATCTTTCTCCTTCTCAAATACACAAGTCTTGTTTCCGACAGTGATGCGGTAGCTGTGGGGTCATCCAGAAAGAATGTGTAAAACAAACAAACAGATGAATCCAGATGCACAGATTCAAGAGCTCTTACCTGTCCACTTCCTCCTTCATGTAGGTGGTATGGCTGCTGCCATCATAGGACAGTAGGAGGCCACCATCACTCAGCCTGTGGACATCTATCTCAATGTTGGAGTCGTTCATCATGATGACATAAGTTGTTGGGGATTGGCGAGCCACCTGGAGGCAGCAGGAGTGATTATTCATTGATTTACAAAAGCCTAAGAGGTTGAGGCAAACAAGGAACGTGTGAAGGGAATGAAGCAGATACCCTGAGGCAGAACTTGACTCCTTCATATATAAGGTCCACACTGACAGAGTTCAGGAGGCTGGCCGCAGGCAGTACTTGGCCTCTTTAAATGCAGCAGATAATGTTTTTATAAGTCAATTATATACACTAACAACAGTAAGAGTGAGATATTAATAAGGGGCCGTGTCTACTGACCTTTCCAGTGAATGTAGGTAGTCAGACATGCTCTTTTGGAAGCTCGTATCAGCAACATGCAAAGCCCCACAAACAATACCCAGCATGGTATTTGGTCTCTCCGCCTGTAGGAAGAGCATGAGGAATCATGAAACAAATTCAGCAACCAAGTACCTAGCTGGGTAGTGATTTATAGCATGAGGACTTCAGTCTCCTACCTGCACTTTGTCTGCAATGAGATGATCCAGCCAGCTGGTGTCGATGTCGTTGTTTCTGAAGCTTTCTGTCTCTAGTAACTTAATGAGGTATTCAACCGTGGTCCTGAAGTCGCCTCGAATGGACAGCTCCTTCAAAGCCACCACCATGTTCCTGAAGCACATGGCAAATATGACACTTGAACACATGTACCCTATGAGATTTAGATTGTTCTTTTGTGTTTTCACGTTATATTATTATACTATACTTTCTACAACCTACATTTGCGACTAAATAATTGCATGCATTACAAAAGTATACTGCATAATTGTCTTCAAAGATTATTATTATTGCATTTTCCAAACTGACTTTTTACATCATGGACAGTAACAACATTAGGGCAGATACTCCAGGACTGGCTGTTGTCTCAGAGTTGACACCTGAAAAGCTTTGATTGCTATAGATCAGATATCACACCATCATTAGAACAATTTTAAAAAAGGCTTACGAAATGGCTTCTTCACGGTTCTCACCCCAGGAGAAACAGTGTCCAAACTGGGAGTCCGCAAATTCATGCAGCCCACCAGTTGCCCCCACACTGAAATAGCCCCAGACATTTTTATTGCTACGGAAGTTCAGCTCCTGCACGGTGCCAGAGCTGGGCTTGAACCCCTGTGACAGAGGACGACAAGTCACAGGTGTACATTGAATGTATGAAACAAAACTCTGTATTTTTTTGAGCGCATATGAAATTGCGCTCTACCTCGTCAGGGTTCTCACTGGTGATCCGAGCAGCTATGACGTGCCCTCTTGGACTTGGTACGCAGTCTGGATTCTCAAAGTTAATGATGGTGTCACCCCACGGAGTTTCTCCATAAAGCAAGCGGATGTCCTTAATTCTATGAAGGGGGATGCCCATCGCAATCTATCAGAAGGTGAAACAGTCAGAAGGAAAGGTTGGATCTCTAACTATAATACCATCTGGAAGAGAATGAGATAGATTATATATATATATATATATATATACATATACATATACATATACATACACACACACACACACACACACACACACACACACAACCAACAGATGTTTACCTGAAGCTGGGCAGCAGGCAGGTTTACATCTCCGATCATCTCTGTACAGGGATGTTCCACCTGCAGGCGGGGATTCAGCTCCAGGAAATGGAAACTTCCGTCTTCAGAAAAGAGATATTCCACAGTACCTGCACTGACGTAGCCCACCATCTTGGCCAGTCGCACGGCATACTGGGGCAGAAAGAAGAGACAAAATCTCAAAGTCTCAACCAGAGTTAATGAGGGTGGAGAAATAAATACATGCAGTGGCGTAAACTTACCCGTTCCATTTGCTCAAATGTTGAGGCAGCAGCTATGGTGGCAGGAGCCTCCTCTATGATCTTCTGGTGTCTTCTCTGGATGGAGCAGTCTCGTCCGAACAGAGAGATGGCATTTCCATACTCATCAGCCAGAATCTGAACCTCGAGATGTCTCGCATGCTGAGCCTGCTGCATGATGAAGATAGGCGAGCCGGGTACCTCTGTCTGAACCTGCATTAAAAACATGGAACATGTTAGCTGTAAGAATGAAACATATTGAACCATATAAAGTGGCTGTAAAATATAATAACACACACCTGTCTAAAAAAACTTGGAAAATCCTCAGAACTTTCTACTTTACGGATACCCTTTCCACCTCCACCCTCTGAGGCCTTGATAACAACCGGATAACCAATTCTCTCAGCTTCCTGCAGAAAAACATAAAATACAACTTAGTAAAAAGATATATGCCTTAGGAGGGGAAAAAGCTATTGTATAGATATCATAATGATGACTTTGCTAAATATGCTTACTGCCAGCCCATCATCTACATCCTGAACACAGCCCTTTGCGTACACCTCTGGAGGAACACTGATTACTTTGCCCAGTGTTTGGTCCTCCTCTGCCCAGTCCATTCTCAGACCTGGAGCATGACGACACACAAGGATTGAACATTAAAACCCTGTATTCACTCTCTACAGGTACACAAATATGAACTTTAAAATCATACTACACCGCAGGGTCTACAGTACACACTGTGCTACTATATTATGAGAACTGAGACAGGGCTGGAGGTAAAGCATCACCTGAGCCACTCCATGGTAGTGTGGGAATGTCGGCACTCTGGGCCACAATGGAAGAAGCCACCTTATCCCCGAGAGCCCACATTGCCTTACTGGACGGCCCTAAGAGAAACACAGTCACTTAACAATGAGATCTGACACAGGTACGAATAAATCAAATAAAAATAATGTGAACGTTCTGTGGTTTCAAACTGGATTTTACCTAAGAACGATATTCCTGCTTTGTTCAACAGCTCTGGCAGTTTGGGATTTTCTGAGGCATGACCCCAACCAGCCCACACAGCCTGTTAATAGTGATACACACGCACATTTAGACGTTTATCAGTTTTATTTTATTAACAGGTAGACAAGGTCAAAGAGGAAAAGGTTTAATCCAGAGGTCAAAGGCCAGAAAGAACACAGTTGTTTAGATAAATGATGAAGAGCACCTGCACTGGGATTCTTTTAGCAATGTCCACTATTAGCTCTACGTTGGCGTAGTTGTTGTTGTTGGTCCCACCGGGTACAGGCACATAATGATCTGCCATTTTAATGTATTCTATAAGAGAAAGGAGAAACATATAACAATTTATTCAGTATAGGCTTTCAGTCAATCACTTTCTATGGCACTTTGGTCAAGCAGCTGTGACTAGGGCACAGTTTCTAGTGTTTTTCTCAATGCTTAGTGATAACAGTTAGGTAATAAAAAATGATATGCATCAAGTTTACAATGACCTGCATTGGCTTTTAAGTCTTCAGGAGTTACCATGACCACAAAGCGGATGGTCCTTTCATTGCGAAACATTTCGTAAGACCAGCGACGGATAGAACGCATACATTTGACTGCGGCTATCCCGTTATTAGCTATCAGCACCTGTAACAGAAACAGAAACCACTTGTGTCACCTTAAGAAAAGACAGAAATTGCCAAAACCTGCAATGTCATTAGGCAATGAAAAATAGAGATTCAAAAACACAGGAAGAATCTTTCATTCTTACTTTTTCGATGATACGGTTGCCACCAAATCGGGTGACAAACTCTGCAGGAGAGGCCACAGTGAAGTCCCTCTGCAGATCCATCTTTCTGTGCTCACGTCCTTTTTTCACCAAGTGAAGACCAGACATGCTAGGCCTGCAGGAGAAAGCTCGTGGTTAGCTGCCTTGGTAATAAACAGCTACATAACAGTGTCAACAGCATTGAAAATAACCAAAGTCAAAGTTCAGTCTATCTCCTCAATAGGCAAAGAGAGACTGTGGACCAGCCCATTTATTTCTGACCTTGTCTTCAAATATCCACTTAACCGCTACAAGTGCAAACTCAACAAACTATTAGCTACAGAAATTATGTGTGCGCTATCACTTTTTCTATCGGATTTTCACCACAACAGAGACAATAAAAAAGCTAAATGTGCCGTCAGCATGATGCATTGGTAAATTAGCCTTTTGCACCTGTTGCCTAGGTGGGCTGTTTTCAACAGTTAGGCCACAGTAGCAGTAAGAACTAATAAAACATAACATATAACATAAATATATAAACATATTGGTCTAAATGTCTGACCGTAATTTACACTGTGAAGTCTACACTATTATCAGATTTAATTTGAGATTATTTTTCGTCACATGGCAATGACTGGAAGTGACCTACAGCCTTCCTGTTTACTGAATATAGTTATCTGTTTTCAGCAGATAACTATATTCATGAAGTACTATTAGGTTATTTCTAAAGAGCAGTCAGTGGTATAATAATAATTCAGGGTCCGAGAGCAATGAGATGTGCCACTTTACTGCCTGGCTGTCAAAGTCAGTGTAATCATCTAATCTCATAAAAAAAAAAAAAAAGATTATATATATAAATAAATAAAAGATATATATATAAAATCATAAAACAATAAAAACAGTTGGCACTTTTAATTTTAGAATCACAAGCTCCATTTTTGTAAAGTGGATCACCTCATCTGGATTTTGTTAGATTACAGATTCTTCAAAGATTAAAAACTGTAGTTAAGTTATTATAAGCAAAAGTAGTAGAACTGAACTTTACTGACGTGGTAATTTTAATGTTTGAAATCCCTTATAATATAAATATATTACAACACGCAGAATACAATATAAATTTGGAATGCTGTTAACATTACGACAACAGAAGCAGAGCAACCTTTCCACTTTTTGCAATGTGAATAAATACTGCAGTACATTTAGATAATTTCACATACCATGATAATCAGCTGGCTCATACCTTGTTCATTCCAAAGTCTTGTTGCAATTGCACCACGAGCCAAATTCTGTGCAACGTTAACATATCACTGAGAAATCAATGATCTAAATTGTGAAGTGAACTGATATGGACTTTAAACTTTAACTCCTGTATTGTACTGTTCACTCAGGGAATACAGATAGCACTCTGTTACAGTGCAAGTTTTTTGATAACCTGTTCCAGCTCGATGTGCACACTCTGCTTTTTCCAGTACGTGGGGCGTAACGGCATGGTTTCATTTAACCAGACACATACTTTACGGAACAAACAATGAGGATCTATTTATAAACATTAGGGACTAGGAGGAGTATAACTTGTGCTAAAACACGTTAGCTTATTACTCTACAGGGTACACACTGTCGGAGTGTTGCTTTTGTTTTTTAATTTCCTCAGATTTACGAGTGCCAAGACCAGCTCTGTACAGTTACATAACAGTATGGCCACACGAGTGATCCTTCCTGCTCACAAACATGTCTGCAGAAGTTGCAACAGTATCCATTTCTTTCAGACAAAGTAATTATGCATGTCTTCATTGTTTCAGCTGCTGTAACATAAATCATGGCATAACTGTCCACTGCAGCAAAAGTATCAAATTATAAAGAACGGTATCCAACTTTTAACTTGCACTTACCTTCGGAGATATGGGAACAAGCCGTTTCCCTCCATTGAACAGCCTACTTTACTGCCCTAGTTGCATTAAAAGTGAAGCTAGACCATTAAAATCTAAGACCAAAACAAAGACCTCTTCAAAATGCTTCCTCTCAGGCGCTTTATCCCTCCCTCTCCCCTCCCCTCCCACATCTGCAGCCAAATAATTTACAGATCCCCTGTGGCAGACCAGACTTCTCCTTGTAAATATACACAGAGGCAGGGCCAATACCAGGACACAAGTGTTCATTCTGCTTCATTTATAAAACAAAGCAACTAGAATCCAGGCCAAATTTGTAGCAAACGTTTTTGGACATGAAAAGAAACAATCATCCACACAAACACAAATAGATTTATTTTCCATTCAACATGTTTTAAACGTGCATCTTCTCTGGTTGCAAAAGTATGCCTCTGAACTGCAGGAAGATGCTTCTAAAGTTGAGATTCAGGAGAGGAAAATCTCTTACCTTTCTAGCCTTCATGATGCTTCCCACAAGTCCTGCCAGCACACACAGCTTTATGCATCTGGATAGGTCAATCCAACTACGCATACCAAGTTGAACATGTAGCTGCCAAACACCACCTCTGACCCACGATCATATATTACCATTGCTGGGTATAAAAATAACTCTTTACCATGCAAACTGTTAAAAAAAAGGATTTAAAAGTGTTTTTGTTTGCTGCTGTTGTGACCTAGAGTCAGACCACAGTTTTCAAAGTCACTGGCTCAGGCTCTTGTTCCAATAATAGAGCCGGGGTGTTTGGCATGCGACAATACTACAGGTCAACTCCATGCAGTCAGGTGATAACGCAGCGCGTGGAGACAGGGTGAGCGTAACGGCACGTCACCAATGTGGCCACGTTTGATCCACAAACGTTTGAGTAAACACATCTTCTGCCAGACCTAAAAAACTACCCAGTTCATGTTGGTCCCTCAGACTAATATTTGCTGTGATCAAGATACGTCCCAGAGTTACAATTTCCACACAATTTAATTAGAAACAAGGTCTTACTTGATGCCTGAGGATCTGAACTCTGGCACTGCAGAGGACGCCTGCTGAGGAGAAGATCTGGAGGTAGATGTCGGTAGCTGAGATGTGCCGCTTGGAGGTTTGATGACCAGAAGTTCCTCGTCTGAAGAGTTATCCTCCGATGCTCCGAGAATGAACTTGAGGCGTTCCCTCACCTCGGGCCGTGAGCTGAGCATTGGCACTTTGGTTTTGGCAGATTTCTGGGTAGTCGGTAGCAATGATGGTTCTTCTTCTTTGACCTTAGAAGACGCCTGCTGAGCCTTGGCGTCCACTGTTTTGACATCAAGACCCGCAGAGGCACTGCTATCCTCATTGCGGGTTGAGGTAGAAGAAACTGTTGACAGGGAATGTTCACCTGGATGATGGGATTGCGTAGACATGTCCTCCTCAGCTGCAGGGGGACCACAGCTAGGCGGACATTCCTCTCCTTTCACGGGCATCACTGCTGTCTTGTTATTAATCCTCCATAGTAGCAATAATATCCATAGGATTAATCCCAAAACTGCAAATGGGAACATTCACAGACATTCTCCTGAGACTGCAACAAGAACAAAGTGGACATTATAAATCATTCAAGAGATGACAGTAACATCTACACATCACAAGTGAGTCAACTTAATAAGATCATCATGGGATATTTCTTTAACCCCACACGAGAACAGCTTTAGTGCCATTAAAACTGTGTATTGATTTGTTGATAAATCTAATAAATATTATATTATTATTATTATTATTATTATATACTTTGTCCGCCACAGAGCACTGAAAAGTTTATTTTTCAACTGTAAAATGTCTTACATATTTTGTCAAAATGTTTGTTTACACATTAACATTACATGTATAAAGAAAATGACTATCAATATACAATTTACCAGATTAAACTCTCAAATATCAATATTGGCCTCGGGATTGCAGCATCAGTTGGGCTGAGATTAAGTGACTTTTTGTCCTTGGTCAAAATGAAATGAAGAAAACTTTATGCTATCTAGCATTGCTGTCTGTGCACTATTCCTGTCTGAAGACATTTCTCTCGAGGTGATGAGAGGTCAGGAGCCCTCTCAGGACAGAGGTATGCTGGGTAATTTGAGAAACAATAAGTGGGTTAGGTTCAACTTCAAAAGACAGAGAGAAAAACTGGTAGAAAGGCTTTCTATCATATAGCTGAACCCTAAGAGAAAAAAGATATACTGATAAATGTATTTTCTGTTAAGCAAACCAATCAAAATCATATGACGTCATATGCAGACTCTTCTTGACACTGAGTCTTCTAAACCAATAAATCAAGATATTTATGCAGTTTACTATGCCAGCAGGGCCTGGCAGGCTACATGTGTCCGGTAAACAGCCCATCAGCGACAGCTGACGAGAGCCATGTGTGACTGCTTCATATGGGCTAAAGGTCAACACTGAGGGAATGAAAGGTGAGGAGGAGGAGGAACAAACACACACACACAGCTTACATGAGCTTCTTAAAAGCACCAAAATAATAATAAAATAAAGAAAACAATGAAGCATATAGTGATATGTAATCCATGTGAAACAAAAATCGATTCCTCCTGTCAGCCAAAGTCTGTATTTCAAATTAAAATGAAGTAAATATTATGTGCAAGATGTGAAAGAGGCATTCGATACAGAGACAATGAGGCATTTGTCCTCTGGAATTTGTCAGAAACAAAAAAACTTTTCAGTTGAAGCAAAATATTTAAGAGGATTTCTGTGTAAGATGGCTTTTCCCATTTTTTCATTTCATGTGTCCTATTTTTTAAAGCACTTTACAAAGTTTCTTTTAGAAGCTCTTAGTATTTCCAGACAATTTACATTTAAAGTTAGTTATTCCACTAAAACTAAGTGTGTGCTTAAGCATGTTAACTTTCTCTATGCTGACCTCAGTCCAAGTACAACAAGATGTCACAGAACGAGTGGCTTAGCAACTGCAAACTGAACTAAACATAAGTCAATGTTACTGTTGTTTTCTCACATAACTATTCACTCAAAACTAACCAACATACGTTCAAATTAGGCACACAACCTGCCAGCGAGATATGGTTTGAATGGTTAAAACGAGCTTAAAAGCCGTGTTAAATTGTAAAAACATGTCATTTCCACTCACCAACACAGATAACGGACATCCCTGCTCAGTTGTCGTTGCCTTTGCTGCGCGTGCTAACGAGCTAGCGACCAAACCGCTGCTTATTTTTCACAACTCACACACAGTTATGTTGAATTAAACTCACTTCTGCAATGTCTATTTATTTATCTCCACCGAGACCTCAAACTGTCAGAGTTTACCGCGCTGCTCTCAATGGTTTTGTTTTAATAGTTTTCAAGACAGCGACAGCAGCAGCTGGAAGCGTCAAACCACCTCCTCCGACAGATAGTAAACATGGTGGGGGGGCAAGCTCCTCCCAGGAAGGAGGAAATCCTCTGACGATCGTGTCGTCTTTATTAGTACAAAAGTATTAACAATGCAACATACAGGGATACATACAACACATAAAAGGTACAAAGGTACATAGCTAGGGGGGACTACAAAAATAAGAGACAAATATAAAGAACGAAAAAGGACAAGAATGTCATAGAAAGACCTCCAAACGTGTACAGATATTAAGTACCTTCAGAGCCTTTTAGTTGGAAGAGAAACAATTTGTTCTAAAATAAAGTTCAATTTCCTTCTTAAAGAATAGAAATAGGGTTTTTTGTCTATAAATTTGCATTTAAGAACATTCTGCCAGAACAAGCTGAAACCTGCATATATATAGTCATTAATAAATGTACATGGGTGTTTCTGCATCTATGGTCACTTTTGACCTCCCAAATTAAAAAAAAAATCAACCTCTATGAATTTTAATTTAAACTTTAAGAGTCCGTAATACATATAAACAAGTACACAAAAATGCATTGTGTCATTAAGATTTTAATCTAGAATATGTTTATTTTTTTATGGTTTTCATCACTTTTTCTTACAAAATGTCCTTACTGCAACATTACAGCAACATTTATTTTCTAGATTTTCCTTTTTTAAATTCAAATAAAAAATGTAATTATTAAATTACTGCAATTCTAATGTGTTAATCATCTCTACTTAAGTGATTTTGAATTGTTTTTGCTAATAAAATCATAATAATAATTCAAATAAAGCAATGATGCGGTAATGACATCTTGTGTCGGTAAGGAAACAATTTTAATGGTAAATGTTACCTCCTGTTATCTTCAGATTTACTAAAATCTTTTATCTTTGGGGTCATTTTGACCTCCAGAAAATGAATTTCACAGAATATGAACTGCATATTATTTTTCCCACAGCCCACCAGAGAGTGTGAGTGCACCTAGCTTTGCATTTTGACTTGTACAATCCTGCTAAAATGAGCAGCCCAATGTAGGCATACAAGTAGGTCTCCATACCCATACACAGGCCTCCTTTCTATGTTTGTCATCTCATAACTTTTCATTTTTGGAAGAAACGTGCTGGTGGTTGAAAAACTACAAGAGGGTCAACACTAAGGGTCTCATCCTCATCAAAAGAGGATGCTTCACAATCAGGGTCCTCAAAGACCTGTGACAAAACCTCATTAAAAACCTTTGCTTACAGGTCCAAGAGAAATGGTTTAGAAGATTGCTTTGCAAGTGTTATGTGTGGTCATTCCCTATGTTGTGAACTATTAGCGTTCTCACAGAAACCTTAGTCCCCTCTCCCACCGTGAGATTAAAGTTCTCTGGAATTATATTTTCCCCTCCCTCATGTTGCGTGAAATATCAGTGGTTCTTGCTCTACTACAGGTATGGTCATGGTAGGTTGGGACCCTAAAGCATTGACCTCAATATAATCCAGAACAACCACAACAAATGTGTGTAAAATGTATACTTTTTACAGCTAAAACTTGGTCTCATCTATTGTTGCAAAAATGACATGTTTGTGTTACATATACAATCGCCTTAACAATTATTTGCCTCGAATATGTCTCTACCGCAACACAAGGTCTTTACCGCGACACCTAAAGCTGCTGCGGTAAAGACATGTTGCGGTAATGACATTTTTGCTAATATTGCAAATAAATGGCAGTTAGGAATGTCTGCTTCATTAGCTTTGACTCTAATGATCTAATATACATGAATTCAACAGTAATATTAATTTTTTTAATGTAGTTCAAAATACACAATTAATAAGCTGTATTGTAAGCACACACAATAAATACTTCAGAAGAGAAGATTATCTTTACATAGTTTTTCTTGATCTTGAGGGTCACCTAGTGTGGGTGGCCCCGCCTGTCATCCATGTGCTCACTTACTAACTTCTGTTTCCCAAGAAACTAGATTTGTTTTGCTTTGAAAAAAAACCTTTACTATGGCATTCGTTCAGTGTTGCGGTAAGGACTCAGAAGGTGATTTTACATTAAAAAAGGATATAAATCATGAGTTAACAAACTTTCAGATTTTCAACTTGTTGAAAATTAACATTTATATCTAACAATTTAATTTGAAATAACGTCATATTTTAATTGAATTACCTTGTTCTGTGTATCTCAACATTGAGACCACAGTTGTGGGACATGAAGAAAAGTGGTGTTTGGGCCCATAAAATGCTTCATAAATGTTATTAAATCACATTATTTTGTGATTATGTTATGGTAAATATTTATGGGGCAACATCCAAATGTTTCTCCAGCACAGATCATTGACAAACTGGTTCCAATAATACATGACATATGGAATAGAAACTATATCTTGTTGGAACAAGGCACGAATAGCTCTGTTATTATGTCGACGGGAAGAGAAGCAGACCTTACCTACTGAAGGTCAGGTCTATGAACATTCCTGAACAATAGTACACCTGAAGGAATGGCATCCAGAACCAGAGCAAGGTCTGTGGGTGTTACAGGGATCCCATATAGATGTAAAAACTCCTGATAAGTAAGAAGAAAACCCTCCTCTTTTACAAGCTGACTTACCAGTAAAATGTTATTCCTGAACCAATATTCCAAGAAGAGGGACATGTTTTTATACAGAATGTCAGGATCGTTCCAGATATAATATCTGTGCAGAGAGAAATTATGTTAATTGTATGTAAATTAAGGCCCATGACAAAAAAGGCCTGCCAGTGAAAAGCAGAGAGCTTAACAGATACTTTGTCAATATCATAATTACAAACCAACATAAAGTTAAGGCCGCCAAACATAGAGAATACATGACTGGGAATCAAGTTCCACATCGAGACCGGATTCTTTACAAATTGTTTAATCCAATTAATCTTAAAGGTCTTATTTAACATAGAAAAGTCCAGAAAGTTTAGCCCAACATACTCATAGATATTCATAATAACACTCCTCTTAATATAATAACTATGGTTTTTCCACAAAAAATTAAATAGCATCTGGGCCCGTATTTATCAAGCTTCTCAGAATTACTCATAAGAACACTGCTCACTGCTCTTGGCTCAAAGCTGTGCTTAAAAGTTAGTTATCAAGCATCATAATCCTACTTTGAGTGAAGTGTTGGACTAAATCTTAAGTGTCAGTCTTAGTGCTGATTTACGCCACTGCTGTGTCGCAAACAGGATTTTGGATGACGACGTAGGCAAGGACCAATCACTGAATAGATTTCCTTATTTAAGAATATTCTCAGATAAATTCACATTGAACGGTGAAATACCTAAGAGGAGTTTATATTCAACACACGTTTAACAATAAAGCATTTTAGATATTACATTATGATATAGTCCTACATATTAATAAATGAAAGATAAAAAAGTTTAGCTTTATATGAGCGCCATCAAATGCACCTACTGCTCCTGTGAAGCCGGCTATTTGCATGAACTGTGTTTGCTTCTGTCTGATTACGGGTGGTGTTGTTGGGAAGTCGATGAAACGCGTGACACTGTGTGGAGCTGTAAGTGTTATAATTGTTTCCATGAGTTTTCGGCTTATTGATGGTTGTGACGGCCACAATCATCAGCATTGCTGCGTTTGTCCTGTGGCAAATAAACGAAGCGTCATAACCACCTTCAATTTAACTGAAAACGCATGACGCATGACCTCATGCGACGCTGCGCAGCGCTGACTTAACGTGATGCATGCTGGACTTAAAATAAGGCATGCTGATTAGAAATTGTGTCCCACTTTCAGCCGGCGCTGCAAAACGTCACCATGTCACATGACATTAAAACCTCGCGGGAGCAAGGTGGCCGAGTACGGCGGCCGCAGTTGCTTTTTCCAGACTGCACCAAGTTTGAACCACACTTTTGTCTGATCAATCATTTATCTCAGTTCACAGTAAGCTCACGCAGGTTGGATGTGTCCGACTTGACGGCGCCGTTTTTATTCCCCGCTCCTGCAGTCACCTGCAGCTCACGTTAGACTATCAAGACGGCGAAAGTCAGCCGCCGTCATCTCAAACGCACCTATTATGTGCTGCAGGGTACGTAATGAAGGCATAGACAGTATAATACTGGACGAAGCCACTCCGCAGATGTGGATGGAGATGAGTGAAGCCAGTTTTGGACCAGTAAAATACTACTACAGGGCTACTTCCTGTTGGCACCAGCGTCTACTGCGCATGATCGCGCAGCATAACCGTGGTTTAATGACGTAGAACAACGGCAGAAACACCGTAATTCTGGTAGCTGCGTAGCTGCACCAACAAAAAGTTTAATGGCTCAGTGTGTTCGTCTGACTCGGATCGTCACTGATTAATCAGCCCACCTACATGTCTCACCTGCGAAACACCAACGCAGCGTCACTGATGGCCGAATAGTTTTTTTTTTAGATTGCTGAGAGTTTATAATCTAAGCAATACGGTTACATCTCTCATGTGCGACGGGGTGTCACAGGGTTTTGACGTCATTTTAGGGCCTACATGGATCCCTTCATGCAGGCTTTGGTCGGCTTCACAGTCCGATCTCTGGCTTACCCCCTTGAATGAAGGTAGCTCGGCTAACTAGACCCTACGCAGGAGTATAAATGGGCCTAGCTTCTTCTTCTTAGTTAATGGCGGATTGCAGTGTATACCGCCACCTACTGTACTGGAGTGTGTAACATCATATCACTCAACTACAGACCCCAAAAAGGTGCTCTCAGATATTCTGTTCCCCAACCCAGTGTCTTTAAGAAATTTAAATAATGCCTGGTGATTCTTATACCCTTTTCTTCTCCTTCTGTTCCCAATACCCCCATCAGATTCCATTCCCGCCCTGCCTCCTGAAATATCTGTTTTTCCATCTCAAACAATATGCAGTGCAAAATGACATGTTTTAACATTTTCTTTAACCCCACACTTTTCACACTTTTCACTATTCCTTTTCCCCAATAAAAACAAGGTGCCATTCAGTCCTGTGTGATCTTCTCTCAGTCTTGTCATAATAATTTCCTCCTGCCTGGTCCTTTCGCTATAATTTTTATTATTGACAGACTTTTGTATTTTATAGTGACTCCTGTCTTCCTCCCACCATTTCTGCCATATTTCAGTACCTTTCTTCTTAATGGTTGCTTTTAATTCTCCTTTTCCTAGCAGTATTTGAACTGTTATTTCCTTTTGTAATGCCTCTTTTGCTAGTTTGTCTGCAATCTCATTTCCATTTACTCCCTCATGAGCTGGCACCCAGCAAAACTGAACATCTATCCCTCCCCGATGTAATCTTAATAAGCTGTGAAACATTTCTATCAGTAGGTCTTCTCTGACAGATGTCACTGACTGAATGCTTTTAATAACTGCCAAGGAGTCAGGTCTGACTTCTTCAACCCACTGTAAAGCTATAATGACTGCCACTATTTCTGCACGGATAGCCTATCTGATAATCGTTTTGAGACACACATTCCTGTTTGTTTTTAGATCCATCTGTATAGATTTTTAGATAATTATGGAAACTGTTTCTCAGATAGCTGCTCCGTATTCCCACTTCCTCTATTCCCCATCCTCTTTTCTTTTCCAGGATACTAAAATCTGTTTTTACGTCTGGATAGAGCCAAGGTGGATTGTTACTGACTGGATTGGGTGTGCTGAAATCTACTGCTTCCATTCCATATCCTGACTCTCTTTCCCCCGTCCATCCAAACCCATGCCCCCGAAACTTGAAATATTCCCAACAATCCTTTGTTATCTCCTTTGCAGGGTTTTCTTTCCCACTTCCTTTCAATCTGACCCAATATGCTAGCGCTAGTTTCTCTCTTCTTAACTCCAGTGGTGTCTCTCCAGCTTCTATGAGTATTGTGTTAATGGGAGTTGTCTTAATGGCTCCAATGCATATCCGTAAGGCTCTGTATTGTAATTTATTGTTTTTGCTGCTGCATCATATACTGAGCAACTATAATCTATTGATGACCTCATGTATGCTCTATATATGTCAATTAGTGACTGTTTATCTGCACCCCAGTCGCATCCCGCCACCGCTCTCTGTAAATTAATAACTTGTTTGCATTTAGTTTCCAATTGCTTTATGTGTGTTTTCCATGTGTACTTAACTATCAAACCACAATCCCAAATACTTAAATTCATTTACTTTTTCCATTGGCTGCTGATATAGTAAAAGCTTTTCTACATGACACTTTTGCTTGTTTGTGAACACCATATAACAGGATTTGCTTGTTGATATTTTAATCCCCACTGAATGACCACTTCTCTACTTTCCCTATTGCTTTCCTAATGTTCTCTAACACATATGTCTCATTTCTTCCTCTCATCCATATGGCCCCATCATCTGCATATAACGCTGATTAGATGTGTCCATCTAAATCTGAAAATATGTCATTGATCATAATGTTGAATAATATAGGGCTAATTGCGCTCCCCTGGGGAATGCCATTATTTACCTTAAACTCTGTAGAAATTTCTGATCCAACCTTTACTCTAATTTTCCTATCTGTTAAAAAGTCTAGTATCCAGTTATAAATCCTTCCTTCAAAACCCATTCTATATAGTTTAATAAGTAGTCCTTCCCTCCACATAGTATCATATGCCTTCTCAAGGTCAAAATACACTATTATCATCAGCTCTTTCATTTTCAGTGCCTTTCCTACCTCATTACTTACTCTAACAAGAGCATCTCTTGTGGAGCGCCCTTTCCGAAATCCATTTTGTATATTACTCAGTAGTCCTCTCTGTTCCATTACATGTGATAACCTACAAACTGTTATCCTCTCCACTCATTTGCATAAGTGAGATGTCAGAGCTATGGGTCTATAATTACCAGGATTGGTTGGGTCTTTACCAGGTTTGCTAAATGGTTGTATAACTGCACTTTTCCAACTTCTCGGCATTATTCCATCCTTCCATATTTTATTGAACAGTCTTAACACTAGCTTAATTGACTCTACTGGCAGCTGTTGGAATATGGCATAACATAACTGGTCTTGTCCTGGGGCTGTATATCCCGTGCCAAGCAGAGCTATATTGAGTTCTGTTATTGTAAAATCCACATCTAAAGTTGTTGTACCATCCTCCCTCTTCAGCTTCACATCCTTATTT